>NC_085845.1:42315523-42480523 GCF_035594765.1 Anolis carolinensis | reverse complement strand
CAAAAAGTTCTGTTCAAACATCTCTAGAGAGCTATACATTTCTAAAGTACAGTAGTGACATAGTTCATTAGGATAAGTATATAATATTCAATATATGTTCTTCATATGTTGCCAAGCCACCGTTTGAAAACTGAATATGGTGTACCAAAAACGTATTAAAATAAAGGCATGATGATAAATGTGATTATTTCATGCCAAACTAAAACTTTAAAATTATGGGTTTGGTTTTAAAAATTATGATGCTTATTATGTGACCTACTTTGTGATGGCGAGCATATTAAGCAGACTAATGACAACATTATCTAAAGATTGAAATGATAATATATTTAAGAGATTAATGTTCTGCTGAAATGCCAAAATATGAGAAAAAGAAAAATCTAATCAAATATTTGGAAAGAGAAATTACCTCCTTGTTCTATCTCTTTGTAACTATACGATTCCCAACATTTCCAATCTCTCTCTTTTTTTAAGCACAAAATGCTTTCTGTGGGATAAAAAGTATGAAGAGAATTAGACAACACTTATTACCCAACTACTGGACCTGGAGTCACACAACTGTCTTCCTTGACTAAGCAAAATAGCATATGTTAGAGATGCTTCGAATATAGAGATTTCTCATGACAAGAGAAATCATGGAACTTGAAGATGCCCATCAACAGTTCATACTTGGACATCAGACAGAGCAAGCACAGAGGTCATTTGGTGTCAGACAATGACATGTGGTATATCTATTTAAATAAATCATTTGTCTGCTTTGGCAGAGACAGTTCTGATTAATTCCTCCTTTTCCCATTTCTTTCAATTTCTGTTGATCTCTCCACTTCCCACTATTTACTTTGGTCTCAGCTTTCTGCAGCTGCTACAAACTAAGTTCAAAGCTCAGATGTGTAGTTTGCACTCAGTTAACTCAGCAGGCAGGAGAGAAGAGGAGGAAAGTTCCGGGAAAACTCAGACCAAATTTCTGCAGCCTCTCTAAGCTTTAATAACTTTTGTCATTTTGACCACACTCTGATGTTCTTGGCCACATGTGTCAAGCTACTCATTGTGAAATATAAGACGGTTTGATATTCTGTACTTGGTTCTCTCTTTTTTCATTGCTTCACTTGTGTCCCAAACCAAGAGCCATTGTGAACCAGAAATGGGAAATGCCATACAGAGGTAAAGGTGAAGGTTTCCCCTGACGTTAAGTCCAGTCATGTCTGACTCTGGGGGTTGGTGCTCATCTCCATTTCTAACCCAAAGAACCGGTGTTGTCCGTAGACACCTCCAAGGTCTTGTGGCCGGCATGACTGCATGGAGCGCCGTTACCTTCCCGCCTGATCTACTCCCACCTATTGATCTACTCACATTGGCATGTTTTTGAACTACTAGGTTGGCAGAAGCTGGAGCTAACAGCGGGCACTCACTCCGCTCCCGGGATTTGAACCTGCGACCTTTTGGTCTGCAAGTTCAGCAGCTCAGTGCTTTAACACACTTCGCCACCGGGGCTCCCTTGCCATATAAAGTAGTGGTGAGTATTTAGATAAAATCCAAAAATAACCACTTATCCTATAAATTCATGTACTGTATTAATCTAGAAATTTTAGTCAAAAAATTTACCCTCCAAAACAGGGTTGACTGATACACAGGTAAATATAAGTATTGTGTCCGAACTCTTACCAAAAATGAAGTATCTCCTTCTTTGAATAGAGGGGTGAAAGGTAAAAGCTTAGGCCATCCTGGGATAATGTAAAAGTTGTACTGACTTTGTACTTCATTCACCATTGCAGTGCTTCTGTCCTTTTAGAATGTCTGTGTGGGGAAATAGTGGCTGTATCCAAGGCCAACTGGTTCCCTGAAGTTATGCTGGCACTTTTCCCTCTCCATGGAATAACTTCCAACTTATCCAAGCCATAAGTTTGGATACAAAGGGCTGAGTGTAAGTCAATAAGTTCAGACTTTGTAAAATGCTCCCAGCCTCTAGAGCAGGGGTCCCCAAACTAAGGCCCGGGGGCCACATGCAGCCCATCAAAGCCATTTATCTGGCCTCTGTGGCGGCAGCTCCCTCCTCCTCCGCCGAGGAAGGTGCATGCGGTGCAAGGGAGGAGGGAAAAGCGCACGCCTTTGCCGTCTCCTCCCTCACCTGGTGCATGCCTTCCAAAGTTTTGCTTGTTTATAATGGTATTTTAATTACCATTTAATTAATAAATAATTATTAAGGGGTGCTTTGCTAGTGCTTTTGGTGCACAAAGGGAGAAGGAGGTTGGACTAAATGGCCCAAGGGGTCTCTTCCAACCCTTATTATTATTATTATTATTATTATTATTATTATTATTATTATTATTATTGACACAAAGACACAGTATAACACAGCAAACGAGATATATATGCAGGATTTTATAATTGCAAAATCACAAGTCGAACACTTCCTAAGTGTTTAGGACTGTGTGGTGTACAGTATAGTTCTGGTTATCTGAGATAAAGTGGCGGGCCCAATCTCAGATAACCGGAACTGCTCGGATAATAGGGAGGCCCTATTATCCCTCCCTGGCAATCCGGTTTAGGGAAGCGCCCCGCGATTGCTGTTGCCTCTTGGTGTGCTTCCCAAGGGGTGAGAGCTTGCCGAGTAAGGTCCCTTAGCGAGCCCTTGCCCCTTGGGAAGCACTCGCAAACATTAGGCAGCAGCGATCGTGGGGTGCTTCCCTGGGCCGAGGGCTTGCCGAGGGATGAGCCCCGTCCCTCGACAAGACCTTGTCTCTTGGAAAGCACCCCATGAGTGCTGCTGCCTAGCAACACTCACGGGGCACTTCCTCCTCCCTATCCCTCTCCTTCTCTCGAGCTCCCTTCTGCGTCCTGCCCCAGGAAGAAATTCGAGAGAAGGAGAGGGGGGGAGCCCCTGGTAGCACCTTGAATAATATGGAGTATCAGATTAGCAGGGCTCGGTTAAGCGGGGCTCTACTGTATTATTATTATTAACAACATTCAGGCTGGGTGGCTATCTGTCAGACGTGCTTTGCTTATGCTTTTGTTGCACAAAGGCAGAAGAGGGTTGGACTAAATGTCCCAAGGGGTCTCTTCCAACCCTATTTATTATTTTTATTATGATTATGATTAACATTGAGGCTGTTTTTATTCCTGTTTTGTTTTTCTACTTCAAAATAAGATATGTTCAGTGAGCATAGGAATTTGTTTATTGTTTTTTTAAAAAAAACCATAGTCCGGCTCTCCAACAGTCTGACGGACCGTGAACTGGCCCCCTGTTTAAAAAGTTTGGGGACCCCTGCTCTAGAGACTTATTTCAATTGGAAAAAAAATCTAGGATATGCCTATAACCTCTTGCTGGCTAAAAAAATAGAGTGAATAGAGTAACTCTGGAGTAGTTGGAGAGTAACTATTTTATATTTCTTTTCCGTTGCTCCCTCTAATATCTATCCTCCAGAATACCCCACTTCCTTATGACCCTGTTTCGCTGTGGTTTTTATTTTATTTTTATGTCTCTCTCACCCCGAGTTTTAAATTAATGTTCATGTGGTCTGCCCTTGTTTTTCATTGTCTCCTTGTTTTATTTTGTAATTGATATTATTTATTGTACTGCTTATTGTGTTGTGATGTGTTGTTCTTTTATATGCTGTTTATATTGTATTGTTTTGGGCATGGCCCCATGAAAGCCGCCCCGAGTCCCCGTTGGGGAGATGGTGGCGGGGTATAAATAAAGTTTTTTATTATTATTATTATTATTATTATTATTATTATTATTATTATTATTATTTTATTATGACACAGCAGACAAGATAGATATGCTGGATTTCATATCACAAAATCACAAGTCGAACACTTCCCAAGTGTCTAGGACTGTGTGATGTATTTTCGGATGATGAGCGCAGATCCCAGCAGGGTGGCCTTTTGCAGCTGGCAGATCGTAATTTTCTCAATGTCTATTGTTTCCAAATGCCGGCTGAGATCTTTTGGCACGGCACCCAATGTGCCGATCACCACCGGGACCACCTGCACTGGTTTCTGCCAGAGTCTTTGAAGTTCAATCTTGAGGTCCTGATAGCGGCTGAGTTTTTCCTGTTGTTTTTCGTTAATGCGGCTGTCACCTGGGATGGCAACATCAATGATCCAAACCTTGTTCTTTTCCACAACTGTGATATCTGGTGTGTTGTGTTCCAGAACTTTGTCAGTCTGGATTCGGAAGTCCCATAGTATCTTTGCGTGCTCATTTTCCAATACTTTTGCAGGTTTGTGATCCCACCAGTTCTTTGCTGCTGGCAGGTGGTACTTGAGGCATAAGTTCCAATGAATCATTTGGGCCACACAGTTGTGCCTCTGTTTGTAGTCTGTCTGTGCAATTTTCTTACAGCAGCTGAGGATATGATCAATGGTTTCGTCAGCTTCCTTGCACAGTCTACATTTTGGGTCATCAGCTGATTTTTCGATCTTGGCCTTAATTGCATTTGTCCTGATGGCTTGCTCCTGGGCTGCAAGGATCAGGCCTTCTGTCTCCTTCTTCAGGGTCCCATTCGTGAGCCAGAGCCAGGTCTTCTCCTTATCAGCTTTTCCTTCAATTTTGTCAAGGAACTTTCTATGCAATGTTTTGTTGTGCCAGCTGTCAGCTCTAGTTTGTAGTGTGTGGCTTTCTTGTACTGGTTTTTTGTCTGCTGTGCTTTCAGGAGTTTCTGATTTTTGACTTCAATCAAAGCAGGTTCTTCACTTTGCTTTACATATTCTGCCAGGGCATGTTCTTCTTCTTTGACTGCTTGTTTTACTTGCAAGAGTCCTCTGCCCCCTGATCTTCTAGGCAGATATAGCCAGTCAACATCACTGCGAGGGTGCAGGGAATGATGAATGGTCATGAGTTTTCTTGTTTTTCTGTCCAAATTGTCCAGTTCTGCCTGTGTCCAATTTATAATGCCAGCAGTATATCTTATGACAGGTATGGCCCAGGTGTTTATGGCCTTGATGGTGTTGCCTCCATTGAGCTTGCTTTTGAGAATTTTTCTGACCCTTTGTGTGTATTCTTTGCTGACCACAGTTTTCACATGTTCATGCTTGATGTTGTCCAGTTGTAGTATGGCCAGATATATTATTATTATTATTATTATTATTATTATTATTATTATTATTATTATTATCTTCACTTTTATATCTACATGTCCTTGGAAATATAATGTCACCCCAATTTCTAATATGAATCAGTTACTAAGAATCTCTTCACTCAGTTATGTATGGCTTGGCTACTGGTTTTAGTATCCTGTAACTGTATGCCCCTGAACAGATACTTTACATCTGAAAAATGACTGTAAAGACATTAAAATCTGTTCAATATATTGTGATTTTCCCCAAGTACATAATACACAAAATGATTCTTGAATGAAAGAAGCATGGCACAGTAGTGCTGGTTTTTTTAAAAATGTTAATTTCAAGCCTTTCAGGTGATGATTCTGTGGGGTTAAACCACAAGAGTCACAGCATGTCTTACATTTCATTATAAGCTTATGTAGGGCTTTGTAAATTAACTCCTAAATGCTCATCTCATTCTCCTGATTGCTCCCACCTGGAGTCATAAACCTCGACATGATAGGATAATAACAATTTCTACAGCACTGTGGAGACCTGCTGATATTGTTATGAGACAACTGCAGTGGGACAAATATACAAATGAAGTTTCTTCTGTATTCTATAGTCTGTAATAATGCTGCTAATGATGTTGCTAATTTTATTTAGAGTGTTTTTCAAGCCTGAGCAATAAATAATTAAAAAAAACAAATAGAAAATTAATAAAATCATAATGCACTTTTCATATAGATGAAATCTGGAGACAACCTACTTTTCTGGAATTTCCTAGCTTATGCTGATGAATGAGCTCTTGAGAGGTAGGCCTACTAGTATGACTGCTTGTAGATGGGAATTCAAGATGTGAAGTTGGAGCGTAAATGCCTACTATGAAAAAGCATTTGAAGTGGTGAATTCCAAACTAGGTAATATGTATATCCATGGAGAGACATTAAGCTCCCACTTCAAGAAAGATGGATAGGAACAGAACTGGTGCTGTAGATCATTACAAGGCTTCAAAATTTATTAGTTAGTATTCTAATTATACAGTGTGTAATAAAAAAATTCCCCATCAGAAGCTTGCTGCTCCCTGCCATTGGCCTGTTCTGGAGGAGCCTTGTGGCTAGCTGCTGGCCTGTTTGGAGTACTGTGGGGGTTTGGAGCTGTAATTTCTCTTTGCCCTTTTCACTGCTCCTTACTGTTGGCATGTTCTTGAGGAGGTCTCACCTGACACCTCTGGGGCTTGGAACTGCGGCCCCTTTGTCCCTGGAGGTGCTGGCCACCTATTAGACTTTCCACCAAGATTGAACACCACGAGGTACCTGCGTCATTTGCTGTAGTAGCAACACTGTATCCAAGGCCATACAGAGGTGTGGAAGAGTCCCTACCGGCCTTTACTAGCTTACCATCGGCCTTTACTAGCTTACCATCATTGGTGTGGGTATACTACTGTTGCTAGTTTGGAACTACCAACTGTCATCATTGGCTGGGAATTACCATCACCCACTGCCCACACCAGACTGAAGGCCAATTTCCATCCTTTGGACTCTGCCATTGTGGTGTGTCATCCCACTTACTGTCTATGCAAACTGGGCTTGAATATTTCCTGGAATATTCCCAAGCTGCTCGGCACCGTCCACCAGTAAGCCACAGGAGACTGTGTTGGACTGGGTGGTCTCCTTTGCTGTCACTGCTCCACGCCTTCTGCTGGTGGGTTGCGGGGGGCCGGGCTGGGCGGCCTCTCTGCTGCTGCTGCTCAGTGTCTCCCGCTGGTGAGCTACAGGAGACTGCGCCAAACCGTGTGGTCCCCTGGTTGCCGCTGCTCTGTACCTTCCCACTGGTGCCGCCAGCACTGAAGAGCCACCTCACCGGACCGGGAGTTGGCCATTTATACCAACAGCGCTGACTGGGGGGTAGGCCGCTGCAAGATTGGACCCTCCTATACCATCTCTCACTTAACTGGGAGGTGGCCTGTGCCACTACAGGTGACCATCGCCGTGCCTCTCGCGCTTTTTTACCACCAATGGCATTGTAGGGGCCACCTCGCTGGACTAGGAGGTGACCGTGACACCAGTGTCCGCTGCTAGTGCCGATGAGGTTAGGCCACTTGCCTTGTCTTCCCTGAGCTAAGGCCTTAGACCCTACCACTGTTTATGGGATGAAATGGGACCAGGAGTGAACATTTCCATCTGGCAAGGGAGAAGCCACAGCACAGCTCCATGGAGGCTTTTTGAGAATGATCGTGTGGCTGAGAGTCTCTTGAGGAGGTGGCAATAAGCCTACAGCCTAACTGATTTAGTGATTCAGACCTCAGACTCACCATTGTATTATTTACCACCTGGGTTTTATCTTGTAATATTATTTTACTTTATTTATTTATTATTTTTATGTTGGTTCTGAATTAGAGGTGGGTTGATCAGGGAATAGGATTACAAGGTTTAGGTAAGTTGAGGATTCGGGATAGAGGGAAGAGGATGGATAATCAAAAGGCTCATGAAAATAATAGAAATGCCGAGCTGTCCCATCTGTGTGAATTGTTAGGGAATACATTCTGCCTTATTTTCCAGCACTTAGAGACCCTTAAGGAGAAATTGGACCATCTTTTTACTGGGCTCTCCTTAATAATGAAGAATTCACCTCTCAAGATGTGCATGCAGAATATGGAAGATGATGTGGCTTCTGATCTAGCTGGGGACTCAGGGTCCATGAACAGAGAGGGAGCGGGACGGGGGTTGGAGGGTGGACAAGGGGAGGGAGACTCTCAATGGCGATGGGATCTAATGGGGGAGGGAATGGTAAGAGGAATGGAAGGGTCAAGGGGTATAGAGACAACAAGTACAGAGGATTATGATCTTGGAAAAATTAGAGGCAATATTCCAGCACCTACGGTCCAACAAAGTGACCAAATTCAACATAGATTTTTACAACCTAATAAATTGGCAGTTGAGGTCACAGATTACCAAATTAATAGGGGTAGGTGGTGCTCTTTAAAGACAATCAAAATATCCTTAAGTCAGATCCTAAGAAGGTGTCCTACGGAGGTTAAAATTATGTCGGTAAATTGGCTTCGTAGAAAACATCAAAGTCGAGATCTGTCTTCATTTTTTATAATTACTTTTAATGACGATTTAACATCGGAAGAGATCTTGGCATATAAACCCCAATTAGATCGCTGGGGCATTCATATAAAAAGAGTCTTGCGAGACCCCATTATTCGGCCCTTGATTGTGGGTCTCAAAATAGATTCTCAAACCAAAAGTTGCTTACCAGGTACCCTTAGGATATCATTATCCCCCCAGAGACCATCAGTAAATAACTCACTAGATTCACCACCATTGCTCTCTACTCCCAACCAGATTAATTTTTAGTCCCAACCACAGATAAATTCATTATGTAGTCCCCCTCCATCATCATTAGAAGAGTTATCTTGGTCTCAAGTACAGATAACTGCTTTATATAGTTCCCCTCTAATGTCCACTAGGGACTTATATGGGCCTCTGCCACAAGGAGTTCTTGAGAGTGACTCTCGAGGCAGAGCGCCAGTGGAGTGTTTGGCTTTAGAGAGCTGACTAGCCCCCACAATCCCAGCTTTGGCTTTTTCTGTCTCTGGGGGGGAGGGTTTCCGGGGCTGGGGGGGCTCCATTGAGGTTGTGTGGGGGAGGAGAGGAGGTCGTCTTTTTAACTCGACCCTGCAGAGAGATAAGCCAGTTAGCCTACATGACAGTCCCTCTGGACTTAAGATTCTGCTGTTAAATGCCAGATCCATGAATGGTAAGACAGATGCCATTCAGGACTTGATCCTGGATGAGAATGCGGATCTAGCATGCATTACCGAAACCTGGTTGGACGAGCTGGGTGGGGTAGATTTCACTCAGCTCTGTCCCCCTGGTTTCGGAGTGCAGCAGCAAGCCAGGCCTGGAGGGAGGGGAGGTGGGATTGAGGTAGCCTATTGGGAAACCATTGGCATGATCAGATATCCTGTTCCACTATCGGCTGGGTTCGACTGTGTTCACCTGAGTGTAGGGGACCAGGACAGGTTGGGGATTCTGCTTGTGTACTGACCACCCCACAACGCAGCAGTCTCCCTGCCTGAGCTTGTTGAGGTGGTCTCTAGCCTGGTGGTGGAGTCCCAGTGCCTGGTGGTGCTGGGTGACTTCAACATTCATGCGGAGGCCACCTTATGTGGCACGGCTCAGGGCTTCATGGTTGCCATGACAGCCATGGGCCTGTCCCAAGTGATTACTGGACCCACCCATCAGGCAGGACACATGTTGGACCTAGTTTTTGTTGTGGGAGGAGGAGAGGTCATTGTGGAAGAGCAAAACATTCTTCCATTGTCATGGATTGACCATCAGCTTTAGACTGACCGCTCCCCCTATCCTCCGCGGGAGTGGAGGACCATTTAGGATGGTCCACCCCAGGAGACTTATGGATCCGGATGGATTCCTGATGTCTCTTGGGGAATGTCCTGTCATGTTGGCTGGTGATCCTGTCGATGCCCTGGTCAATCTCTATAACTCGGAGATGACCAGAGCGGTAGACGCGATTGCTCCTGAACGTCTCCTCTCTTCTCGCAGAGTCAAGTCAGCTCCTTGGTTTTCTGAGGAGCTGGCTCTGATGAAGCGGACGAGACGGAGACTGGAGTGCATCTGGCACCAATCTCAGAATGTATCTGACCGAACACGGGCTAGAGCCTCTCTTAAGGCTTATTCCGCGGCATTGCGGGCAGACAGAAAGGCTTTCTCGACTGCCCACATTGCGTCTGCAATCAATAGACCAGCTGAGTTGTTTCAGGTGGTGGGGGAGCTCCTCCACCCTGGTGGTGGAGGGGCCTTCCCCGACAATCTGACAACTCGATGTGGCGATTTTGCCCATCATTTTGCAGACATAGTCGCTCAGATACACTCTGACTTAGACACCAGCCTTGAAGCAGTATCACAAGAGGTAACCAAGACATCTACTTGTCCAGTTTTAATGGATTCATTTCAGACTGTTCAGCCTGATGACGTCGAGGGGATCCTTGGAGCTGTGAGGGCGACCACATGCACTTCGGACCCTTGCCCTTCTTGGCTTCTAAAGCTTGCCAGTGGGTGCTGGTAAACTGGTATGTGGGGATTAAAAATGCCTCACTGGATCAGGGACATTTTCCATCTGCCTTAAAACAGGCATTTGTCAAACCGATCCTGAAGAAGGCGTCCCTTGATCCGACTGTATTGAACAACTACCGGCCAGTTTCCAACCTTCCCTTCTTGGGCAAGGTTCTGGAGCGGGTGATCGCCTCACAGCTCCAGGGGTTCCTGCGAGAGATCGATTATCTTGCTCCATCGCAGTCTGGGTTTAGGCCTGGTAACGGTACGGAAACGGCTTTGATCCCCTTGGTGGATGACCTCCGCAGAGAACTTGACAGGGGGAGTGTGTCACTGTTGGTTCTCTTGGACATCTCAGCGGCTTTCGATACCATCGACCATGGTATCCTTCTGGGTCGGCTCGCCGGAATGGGTATTGGGGACGTTGCTCTGCAATGGCTCCGATCCTTCCTGGAGGGCCGTTCCCAGTTGGTGAAGCTGGGAGACACTTGCTCGGACCCCTGGCCATTGACCTGTGGGGTCCCGCAAGGTTCAATTCTGTCTCCTATGCTTTTTAACATCTACATGAAACCGCTGGGCGAGGTCATCCGGAGTTTTGGAGTTTTATGCCATCTCTATGCAGATGACACTCAACTCTACTACTCCTTTCCACCGAAGTCCAAGGAAGCCCCTTAGATCCTGGACCAGTGTCTGGCTGCTGTGATGGACTGGATGAGGGCTAACAAGCTGAAGCTGAATCCTGACAAGACAAGAGGTCCTCCAGGTTAGTTGTAAGATCGATTAGGGTGGCAACCTGCGCTCGATGGGGTCGCACTCCTGAATGTGCAGGTCCGCAGTTTGGGGGTCCTCCTGGACTCAGCGCTGACGCTTGATGCTCAGGTGTGGCCGGTGGCCGGGAGGGCCTTTGCACAACTAAAACTTGTGCGCCAGCTTCGACCGTACCTCGTGAAGTCTGACTTAGCCATGGTGGTCCATGCCTTAGTTACCTCTAGACTGGATTACTGCAATGCGCTCTACGTGGGGCTGCCTTTGAAGATGGTTCGGAATCTACAGTTGGTACAAAGATCAGCGGCCAGGGTGATAAAAGGAGCAGGCTATAGGGAGCGGTCAACACCCCTCTTTAAGCAGCCTCACTGGCTACCAATAAGTTTCCAGGCCCAATTCAAGGTGCAGGTTATTACCTATAAAGCCCTAAACAGTTCAGGACCTGCTTATCTCCATGACCGCCTCCTCCCCTATGAACCCATGTGGACCTTGAGATCTTCTGGGGAGGCCCTCCTCTCGCTCCCACCCCTATCTCAGGTGCAGTTGGTGGGGACGAGAGAGAGGGCCTTCTCGGTGGTGGCCCCTCGGCTCTGGAATTCCCTCCCCAGGGAGATCAGGCTGGCACCCTCACTGTCCATCTTTTGAAAGGACCTTAAAACATGGTTATTTCGATGTGCATTCGAATAAATAGTTCCGGTTAGTTATTAGTGGCCACAACTGCTGCACTTTATCACACCCCACTCTTATTGATTGAACTCTGTAATGAGATCCTTAATTCCCTCTTGTAGAGTCTGCTAAATTTTATCTTACAGTTTGTATATTATGTTCAGACTCTAATGTTCTAATGTTTTATGTTGATGTTTTATGCTGGTTTGTATGTTTATACTATTTTACCTGTTTTACATTGATTTAATTATGCTGTATTTTATTATATTTTGGAACTGGACTTGTCCCCATGTGAGCCGCCCCGAGTCCCCTCTGGGGAGATGGGAGCGGGATATAAAAATAAAGTTATTATTATAAAAATTATTTCCCTTCTCTCCAGCTTGATAGTCTCAGTATCCATAACAATACTCAGCATGAAGCACAGTGTGGGCCAACACTAAGTGACCTTTCTGCTCCTTCATCCAGATAGGAGATTTATCTGGAACTATATACTCAGTAACTATATCCCCTGTAACTATACCTTCTGTAACTATACCCATAACTTATCGTCATTGTGCTCCAAATGGAAAAATGTTATCTCTCCTTATGTTGAACTCATGATGTCCCTTAATTATTTTTTATTATATTAACTTTTAAATTTCAAACAAAATAGAATTATTATGAATTATACATGACAAATTATAAAATAAAACTATATCAGGTTATATTAACTTTTTTCTTAGGAAAAATATTTAATTAAAAGTATCTAGTTAATTAAAACCATCTAGTTAATTTTAAATATGTGTAAAGAGGTCTGAGTAGAAAACATGGTAATAATATGGATAATCTATTTAGGCCTAGTCACTGGGTTCATTTTGATTGCAGCTGTGAAGAAATTGTGTTAATTATAGAGAAATTATCATATCAGGTCAAAAGCCTGGCCACTATGGTATCTGACCTCACTGACTGAGGAGATTCTCCTTAGCCAATTTCATGCTGATAGGAAAAGTTGAATACATTTTGTAAGGAATAAATTTTCATGTTTATAATAGCAGAATGTCGAATATCCAGTCTTTCTTGACACTAGACCTGCGGTGGCTTGGTAATTATGAGGAAAATAACAGGAACTATTATTTTATAATAGCAATAGCAAGTAATAATAGGTGTGTGTGTGTGTGTGTGTGTGTGTGTGTGTTTTGTTTTGTTTTTTTGCAGAGGGTAAGTTGGAACTGTGCAGAAACAGCATCTTGAAATCCCAGTCCATGTTCATGGACATAAATATTCAGGAGGACATCTTGACAAATTTCTTCAGTTAGTAGCAAAATCTGGAATGATTTTGGCACACATGAGATTCATATATATAGATTGGGATGGTGAATCTTTGCTCCATACAGGTTTATTTGAAACAAATGCTTGCTTCAAAAAAGCCACCTATCCTTTTTTTTTCTCTGTGCTCTGGAAGCTGGGAAGGGGGCAGCAGTTACTGAAAAGCCAGGAGAGGCCACCAGCAAGAATTCTGACCTCACTGGATCATCTGGCAAACTGGAGATGGGTAATATATCAGGCAGTTGCAACAAATGATTTCTATTTTACTGTAGTAGTTGATCTTGAATTTAATCTGAACTTTAAAGGAACTATCCAGAGTGATGAATTTTATCCATCACATGGGTTTAGGGCCTCAGGTAAAGGTTCTTCCCTGACATTAAGTCTAGTAGTGTCCGACTCTTGGGGTTGGTGCTCATCTCCATTTCTAAGTCGAAGAGTCTATAGACACCTCCAAGGTCATGTGGCCAGCATGACTGCATGGAGCCCCGTTACCTTCCCATCAAAGCAGTATCTATTGATCTACTCACATTTGCATGTTTTTGAACGGCTAGGTTGGCAGAAGCTGGGGCTAACAGTGGGAGCTCACCCTGCTCCTCAGATTTGAACCGCTGACCTTTTGGCAGCAAGTTCAGCAGCTCATCTGTTTAACTTGCTGTGCCACCAGGGGCTTACAATGCTCCTTTTGGATTCAGATTAAAATTCAAAGTGGATTCACTTGGAAGTTATTAGATGTCAGAGGCAATATACTGCTAGTCCATATCACTGGAGCCATCAACTGACAAGGCTGGATGCAAAAGTAGGCAGACCTACCACAGGAGCTTAGAGAGTTAATAGTAAAAACAGTGATTAATTTCTGCTAACCAATCCCCTTTACTTCTTAGAAATGTAGAAAAATAATTCATTACAAGATATGTTGAACTACTCTTTGCTTAGTTGTTTTTGAAGTGAGAAACTCTAAAAATATATAAGGAAATAGAACATCTTGAAAAATTACTTTCAAAATATCTTTGGAAGTGCCCATAAAAAGTAATGTTTGAATGTAAGAAAAAGTGTTAATAATCATACCAGTAAAGTAATGATCCTCTTTTTTGCTATGTTGCTTCTGAAATGTTACTTTTTCCCACTCGTTAGACAGGTGCATTCATTCTTCTATGTCTAATTCATTACTCCCACCCAATTTCTTTCTCTTCTTTGCCAATAATGTTACTCACGTTTTTCTCTTTTTTGTCATCATTTTCTTTAACATGTGCTCTTTCATGCTATTCTGTTTTTTCTTCAGGAACAGATTATTCTGGGTAGAGTGGGATTTATTGAGGAATTATTCTGCATATACCCCAGATCTTAGGTTATTGGCACCGTAAGCAGGATCCAAGCAGAAAGGGGTTTTCCTTTGTGATTTTGAGGTTGAGAACAGAGAGTGGGAATAACAGAGGGACTCTGTTTGAAATAGGATTTTGTGATGTATTTGTGACATAGAGTCTCATTAATACACCTTATTATATGGTTATTTTTAATCATGCTATGCTTAATACTGTGGATATTATGGCTTACTTACTTAGGCGATCCCTCGTAGGCCGAGGATGATGTTCCTCCAGTTATAGGGTCCTGGGGGTGTGTCCGTAGATGGCTGAAGAGACCTATTCTTGATCTGCATGTTCTCCCGCAGTGAGGACATCGGTTTCCAGGTGGAAGGCGGTCTCGGTCAGGGTTGGCTTGACGGGCCTTCCTCTTGGCATGTTTCTCCCTTAAGCCCTCCATTCGTGCCTCTTCGAACTCCGCAGCACTGCTAGTCACAGCTGACCTCCAATTAGAGCACTCAAGGGCCAGGGGTTCCCAGTTCTCAGTGTCTATGCCACAGTTTTTAAGGATGGCTTTAAGCCCATCTTTAAATCTCTTTTCCTGCCCACCAACATTACGTTTTCCATTCTTGAGTTCAGAGTAGAGTAGCTGCTTTGGGAGACAGTGATTGGGCATTCGGACAACATGGCCAGTCCAGTGAAGTTGATGGCGTAGGAGCATCGCTTCAATGCTGGTGGTCTTTGCTTCCTCAAGCACACTGACATTTGTCCGCCTTCCCAAGAGATTTGCAGGATTTTTCTGAGGCAACGCTGATGGAAACACTCCAGGAGTCGGGTGAGATGTCTGTAGACCGTCCACATTTCGCAGGCGTAGAGCAGGGTTGGGAGGACAATGGCTTTATAAACACCTTGGTATCTCTACGGATAATAATAAAACTTTATTTATACCCCGCCACCATCTCCCCAATGGGGACTCGGATGTAGAGATACGGAAGCAAACACTCTCTGCTTCATTTTGAAAAATGCTGCACTCACAGAGCTCAGGCGGTGTTGTATTTCAATGTCAATGTTGACTTTTGTGGAGAGGTGGCTGCCAAGGTAGGAGAAGTGGTCAACATTTTCTAGTGTTACACCATTAAGCTGTATTCCTGGCATTGCAGAGGGATTAGCTGGTTCCTGTTGGAAGAGCACTTTGGTTTTCTCGATGTTCAATGAGGGACGGAGCTTCTCGTATGCTTCTGCGAATGTGTTTAGAGTGGCTTGTAGGTCTTCTTCTGAGTGCACACATACTATGTTGTCATCGGCATATTGGAGTTCTATAATAGATGTTGTGGTGACCTTGGTTTTGGCTCTTAGTCTGCTGAGGTTAAATAGCTTGCCATCTGTCAGATAGATGATTTCCACACCGGTGGGAAGCTTCCCATCAACAAGGTAAAGTATCATAGCGATGAAGATGGAAAATAAGGTAGGGGCAATAACACATCCCTGCTTGACACCTGATTCCATCTTAAATGGGTTGTTGCGGGATTTGTGAGAGGGTCTCTTCGGCCACATTGGAGCTGCGATTCAGCAGGTTCTGGTAGTGCTCTTTCCAACGTAGTGCAATTGATGTTTTGTCCTTCAGAAGTTTGGTTCCATCTGATAAGCGTAGAGGCTGTATGCCATGGTTTCTTGGTCCGTAAATGATCTTTGTGGCTTTGAAAAATCCCTGAGCATCATGGGTATCCGCATGTTGGATTTCTTCAGCCTTCTTTGTCCACCAGATGTTCTTGAGATCTCTGGTCCTTCTTTGGACCTCAGCTTTTGCACTGGCATAGATCTTTTTCTTGGCAGCACAGTTGGTGTCCCTCTGCTATGTTTGGAAGGCATTCCTTTTGTTATCAATTAGCTGTTGGATCTCTTTGTCGTTATCATCAAACCAGTCTTGATGTTTCTTAGTTTTGTATCCAATGGTTTCTTCGCAGGCTGTGATGATGGAGGTCTTCAGTTTGTTCCAGTGTTCCTCAACATTTTTGGGGTGTTCTGTGGGTAGGCGATCTTTGAGTGTTGTTTGGAGAAGGGCTCGTTTGGAGGGCTCCTGGAGGGCTTGGGTGTTCATTTTGCGCCTTGTTTTCCTTCCTGTGGTCTGTCCAGCAGTCATCAGCACCTGTCATGGCTCTTGTGAGAAGCAATCGCAGCGGTCTCTGGCACATGTAACTACATAGTCCAAGCGGTGCCAATGCTTTGACCGGGGGTGCTTCCATGATGTCTTGAGCTTGTTTTTCTGGCGGAGAGTGTGTTGGTGATGACAAAGTTGTGCTCTCCACATTTGGTGAGAAGCAAGATGCCATTCAAGTTGCTGTTTCCGACCCCGTATTTTCCTATGATCCCTGGCCACAGGTTGGAGTCCCGTCTGACTCTGGCATTAAAGTCCCCCAGGAGAATGATTTTGTCCTCCTTAGGTATCTCCGATAGGATGGTGTGCAGCTGACAATAAATTTTTTCCTTGATGTCTTCATCAGCATCTAGAGTTGGTGCATAGGCACATATGATGGTTGCCTGTTGGTTTTTGGCAAGATTAATTCAGAGAGTTGAGAGTCGTTCATTGATGCCAGTGGGTGCTTCAATCAGGTGCTTCACCAGGTCATTTCTGATAGCAAAGCCAACTCCATGTATTCTTCGCTCTTCTTCAGGCAGTCCCTTCCAGAAGAAGGTGTAGCCTCCTTTTTCTTCCTTCAGCTGTCCCTCTCCTGCTCTCCGGGTCTCCTGAAGGGCTGCTATGTCGATCTTAAAGCATCCCATCTCCCTTGCAATGATAGCAGTCCTGCGTTCGGGGCGTTCGCTGTCAGTGTTATCCAACAGTGTCTGTACATTCCATGTTCCAAAGTTCATTTCTCTTTTTTGGCCGCAGAGTGGTGACCCCTCTGGACGCGGCAGTCCAGTCAGGGATAAGAGAGGCAGACTATGTTTAGGGCACCTTTTCTAGCCCCTTCCCTGTGTGGGATCCTAAAAAGGGCTGCTCAGTCATGGATACAGCTGCTGAACTACTCAACTGCCTCGGACCTTGAGGTAGAGCCCCCATGTGCCAGTCTGTGACTAGGGGCTTCCAGATTCCACTCGCTGATCGCCATGGGACTTTTGTAGGTTTGTTTTTATTTTTCTTGGAAGGCACCTGTGCGTGATTTTTTTTAATGTGTGGAGGTCAGTGCACGGCCGGTCAACACACAGTCTTCACAGAGTGAGGTTCCAGCAGTGGTGTGGTTAACACAACAAGAGTGGCTTCTCAGTCTGTTGCAGCCTTCTTCCGCCTTCACAGCCATTGTAACATGTACCATGTTATCCTCCGCCTTCTCCGCCGTTGAGGTCTTTGGGTCTTCGGATTGTGCTTGGTCTGGAACCTCCCCTGCGACCACTTCTGGGAGTGCATGGCTCCAGTGGTTGTGCCCGCAGGTTCATCCGAACACGCAAGCCCCCTCACCACGACAAGGTGACAATCCATCAACCATGACCATCACATATCCTGACAGTAATTGCATTTCCTGAGCTTTTAATGTTTGTTACTTTCTTATCTATCTGCAACTTATGGTTCCCTTCTCATAGAGTGTCCTTGATAAAATTCAGTAAAGGGAGGCTTTCCATTGCCTTCCTCTAAGGCTGAGAGTGACTTGCCAAGGGAATCCAATGGGTTTCCATGGCTGAGAGGAGAATGAAAGCTTGGACTCTCAAGAGTCCTTGTCCAGCATAAGTTGTGCTGACTCTCCCAGAAACTGGGTTTCATTGGTCAGGAGCCCCCAGATGGCGTAGTGGACTAAGTGACTTGAAGGTTGGGTTGCTGACCTGAAAGCTTCCAGGTTCGAATCCCACCTGGGGAGAGTGTGGATGAGCTCCCTCTATCAGCTCCAGCTCCATGCGGGGACATGAGAGAAGCCTCCCACAAGGATGGTAAAAACATCAAAACATCCGGGCGTCCCCTGGGCAATGTCCTTGCAGACGGCCAATTCTCTCACTCCAGAAGCAACTCCAGTTGTTCCTGACACGAAAAAAAAAATTGGTCAGATTTACTCAAAGGCAATTCTCTGAAGCTGAGTGTGACTGGGCCAAGATCGCCCCGTCAGTTTCTATGGCCAAGTGGGCTTTCACATACTGGTCTCTGAAAGAACTAGCTGAACAAACAAAACACTACACCACACTGGCTCTTTATTTTACTTACAAGACTGTAAAGTTGCATTGGAATTATTATACTGAAAAGCAGAAAAAAATCTTAAAACACAATCAAATAAACAAACAAACAATAAATGCAGGAAACGTCATAAAGTATGTTGTCTCCTTACATACACACACACACTTAAGAATCATAGAATCATAGAGTTGGAAGAGACTTCACAGCCATCCAGTCCAACCCCCTGCCAAGAAGCAGGAAAATCACATTCAATGCACCCCCGGCAGATGGCCATCCAGCCTCTGCTTAAAAGCCTCCAAAGAAGGAGCCTCCACTATAGATTATGATGAGTAAGAGGCATCATAATCTTGGTCTTCCCAAGATTATTCTTCCCAAGACAAGAATTCTTTTCATCCTCTTTCCCATTCCTGTCTTATGAGATGTTTAAGAAAAATGTTGTCTGGATGCCTCAGTTTGAAGCTAGGTTCAAGTATCAGTGTAGATGGAGACAACTACCAGTAGAAATATCCTTCATGTCTCTGCCCCCCTCCCCCCCCAAAAAAGAAAAAAAAATCCTCCATTGTAGCTTTTAATGAAAAGGAACATCCGATTTTTTCTCTCTCATAATACTTTCTTCTTCACTCTTATTTAATTTTACATGAATCTTAAGAAAAGGCAGGTCATGAAATGCAGCTGATGATTAACTCTGTCACTCTATGAAACTTAGGCCTCTTCTACACTGCCATAAAAATCCAGATTATCAGCTTTGAATTGGATTATATGGCAGTATAAACGCATATAATCCAGGTAAAAGCAGATATTGTGGATTATCTGATTTGATAATCTGGATTATATGGCATTATAGGGGGGGGTCTTAAACTGCTGTGCTTTTTAGCATGTCAGCCACGCTGTTGGAGGGCAATTAACTGGGCAGGTCTATATAATTTGGTTATATTGTTACATTTTAAAAACCTACATTTTAAGGCATCCTACAGACCACAGCGGGAAATCTATGAACCTTTAAATTTTATTAGAGTTCCTACTACTACTAGGTTGCCTACAGTTGCATGTTTTTTTGACATAAGTTGATTAAAAAGCTAGAAGAGTAGACTTGAATACATTTTCCATTCATCAATGAAGGCCGTGGATGTTTTAAGGCACTGCCTCCAAAGCCTCCGCAATTGTGTTTCATTCAGTCTTGTAGATGAAATTAAATTGACTGACAGATTGCATTTATCAAGCTTTGTAAAACTTTGAGGTTACCTTTTTATATTGATATTTTAACATTTAAGAAACAAAGCATAAACAAAAACTGATTTCAAAGCAGCAACCCTTCATTAATTTGCATCTCAAATGCATATCATTTTGATGACTCACAGTACTGTGTATACTGTTGAATGAGATTAAAATCTCAAACTGGCCTATTTTAGAAGACAATGTTTGTAGTGTACTCTAAATTATTAAAATTCATGAACTGCAAAGATTGGAAAGTCATAAAAGGGCAGGAGTAATGGTCAACACCATCTGGGCCATTTACACCTCCCCTCCCTTTTCAGACAGATTTCTTCCAACACGTTTCAAGGGAAAAACCCACAACGTATCTTTTGCCTGAGCACCACCACTTGCTGCTAACTTTGGGCCCTTCCACACAGCCATATTACCCAGAATATCAAGGCAGACAATCCACAATATCTGCTTTGAACTGGATTATCTGAGTCCACACTGCCATATAATCCAGTTCAATGAATTTTATACAGCTGTGTGGAAGGGGCTTTTGTCTTCCCTGATGCAAAGGAGGGAGGAAAGAGGAAATGATTGTTCTTACCCTACCTTTTATCCAGTATGGGAGTCAAGGTTGCTTAAATTCAAAGTATACAAAAAATTAAAAGTCATTAAACTATCAAAATTGTAAACCAGGCAAAACAGGTGTGTACTCAGTATATTATATGTATGGACTGATCACCAGAAATTTCATTTAGCACTGTACAACTGATTGAAATACACATTTTAATTTACAATCTTCACCCCCCTCCAAGATTGGTAGACAGAAAGACAGATTAATAGGGACTATGCTGTCACATCCAGGCACCTCTTTAAGCTTTAGGATGTGCTTCTTCCTTTGCCCAGATGAACTGCGGGGGCCTTACTGAGAAGCTCTGGAAATCCCAGTAACCAAAGGCACTTCAAGTAGAACAATCCAACAAAATTTTATTTTCACAAAGTCCTTGGCAGACTTGGCACTTGTAATTAAAGTTGCAAATAAAAACAGTCCACTTATAAAACCTTGCAGATGTTCCTTGCTGGCTTTCCCCCTTTAGGTTGCTGGGTAAACTTCCACCAAAGCAAAGAGGTCCAGAGATCCTCTTCACCCTAGCTCTGAGCTGCTATCAACACTATCTATAACTATCTTAGCTCAAAGCTAGTTTTTGAGGCGAAGTTGGTAGGGCTTCCTCCAGTGGCAAAGAAATCCGAAGATGTTCTCTGCCACAGTGCCAAAGCTATTAGAAAGAACAGGTCTTTCCCCTATCTATGCTTTGCACTGGTTTTAAAGGCAGGTCAATTGTTTGTACTTACGATGGCCTTTTCAGAGTTGGCCTGGCTTGGCCACACAAGCACATCTATGATGTTTCTCCTTCAGTCTAGAAGGCAGAATAGGCTTCTCAAAATGGAGCCTTCCTTCCCCAGGAAAAGGGGCGGTCTCCAGACCAAAATGATACATTTGCAGGCTGCAAGCAGCAAAGACTTGCAAAAAGGCTAAACTATCAGACTGCTGCAGAATCTGCAGCAACCCTGGAGCAAATGCAAACAGATGCTATTCCTACAACTAAAAAAATGCAAACCAAACCTCTGGGGGACGGAACAGGGACAGTGTTTATGTATTTGTCATGTGGACTTTTTTAAACAGAAAATTAAACATTTATCATTATATGCAGGTAAACATCAAGAATTTACTGAAGTGTTGACTTAATATTCAAGAATTAATTTAATTGGTCTACTAGAGTTGAGTCTAGCCATTGGATTTAGATCATAATTTCTTTTTCAAAAAACATTTATTGGGCATATTCTACTTCTCCTCAAGAACATTAATTTTATCCCTTTAATAACATTTCACACCAGTTAATTTCCAACCCACTGCTTTCTAAAATTAATGGGATATTAGTGCATTATATCCTTGAAGTGATCTTGACCCTTAACAAAGACTATTCAATGCTTTTGGTTTGCACTGCCCAAAGTACTTTCTGGCAGACCTTTTAAGTGATCCTGCTGTTCTTTTGGATAAAAGGAAGTGATGACTCCCACAACTCTCAGCTGATGTTGAAGCCATCAGTAACAAATTATTTACAATCGCCTCCAGCTGTTGTCATTGAGGTGCAAATGACTCTAACTTCAAATTCCTACCTTCTTGATAACTCATCCAGGATTGCTTTCATTCTGTGCTATTCATTACTCAAGCTCCTTCATAGGGCTTCAAAGATTTCCAGTCTGGTTGAAATTGCTTCCAAGGTGTTTGCTGCTTTCCTCTTGTTTGGAAAAAAAACAACTTATGTATGAGTGTTTGATTGTTTTCCATATTTGCACACAAGTTTAGATTTCGCATAGGATACAATACTCCCACTGCAAACATTTGATCTGAAAAAAGTTGGCCCTAAAACATTACTATATTAAGCAAAGCTCTTAAACATTAGTGGCTTGTAGCTATTATATTAATGGGGCATGAATCCACTCTGAAGTTTAATGTGAACTTTATGCAAGGAATCATATCTCTATAATTGGTCCAAATCATTGAATAATTCCTTTAAAGTTTAGACTACAACTAAAACAGAGTAAAAATATACAATTAGTATCAGAGTTATTGTTATGAATAATTCTCAATAACTTTTAAAGCATAGGTTCTTTTTCTTGCAATTTCAGTGTGAGAGGCTATAGAACTTTTACAGAGCTTTTATGCAAAGAATGACATTAGACATACAGACATACAGATTCTATGCAACTACATTGGATTCACAAACAGACAAAAGGGGGGTTACATTTTTATTCAGCATTCACACACATGTACATGCATTCATCCTCATGCATACATCCAAATATTACCATATCCTTTTCTCCCTCCTTGCTTAGGCCAGGCCCTGTTTCCTCTGCAGCCTGCCAACACATAGTTCCAAAAATTCCATAAGTCCAAAACTCCAAAACTTCTTTTCCTAAGAACAAGGCCAAGGACCAGAATCCTGTTTTCCCTACAGCAGAATTGACTCCCTGCAACACACAAAATGACTCCAAAATGCATTCTTTCCTCTTCCCTTGAGAAAAGGAGGCCCAAAGTGCCCGGACTCTGTGTTCCATTGCAAATCTGACACTTTCCCATATACCATCTACACTGAGCATGGAGCTAGACTCCTCTGGTCTGCCACAATTTTTTATGATTGCTATTTATATGGCAATGTTTTGCTGATGTTGTCCCAAAGTTGTAAATGAATGATAGATGTCTCTAAAATTACTAGCTCTCATTCATTCCTTCCATACAGTTAATTCATACCCACACATATTAAATCCACATTTATCAAATCTGCACATTATATTTTTGTGGCATTATCAACTGCTACCATTCTTAACAAGTACATTTTGAATGCTGGGGAATATTGTTTACTGCTGAGTATTATGATTTTAACAGCAACTTGAACTGCCAGCTTCAGTGCATGGATATTCAAAGAGTGAGGCCAACAGTGAGCCTTCAGCTTCAAGTACAAAGTATGGCCTCAAGTCATCCCATGAGGATCTCTTCTCATGTGGGAAGAGACTAGGATGCGGAGCAATGGATTCAAATTGCAGCAAAAGAGATTTTGCCTAAACATTTGGAAAAACTTCTTGACAGTAAGAGCTGTTCAACTGTAGAACTTCTTGTCTCGGTGTAGGGGAGTTTTTCTTCTCTTCTCTGGAGTTTTTAAAGCAGGATGCCCATCTGTTGGGAGCGCGTTAATTGTACACTCCTGCATGGAGGTGAGTTGAACTGGATTGCTCTTTTAGTCTCTCCCAACTCTATGATTTTATGAACTGTGTCAACTTGTGATTTGTTGCTTCTAATCTACTAATGTCTTAAAAAATACAAAAACATGTAGCTGCATTTGATATAATTGCATGCTCTTGACTGTCTGTGTTGGCAGAGGGTTTTTTCCCCTTTTTGAATATATCTCCAGTGCAGCTATGAAACATTTTTTTTACCCTTAGAAAAAATATTACAAAGCAAGAAGGGTGCTCATCTATGAAGGAGTGGGGGTAAGGAAGAAAGAAAGACACTGATTTCCAATTCTGAATTTAATCTGCATATTAACAGCTTTCATTGTTGTTTTCATCCAGACTTTTCTGCTTTGCATTTTCAGCAGCCTACAGCTTCTCGAAAATCTCCATTTTCCCCTTTTAATATTGCATGTGTCTGATTGCCTGGAAAACTATAAGAGATGTTTTAGAATTTCAGGCATGAAGCATTAAAACTTTTATTTTTATATTCTGGGCACTCAGATACTGTTAAACATATGCTGAAATATTGGAAAACATTTTGTAGTCTCATGGGACTGGTAATGAACTCACTAGGTGCAACTGGGTCAAAATACCCTGAAGATATCAGGTCCCCTTTGATCTGGCAAGCTGAACAGGGTCAGCCCAGGTAAGTACTTGGGTAGGAGGCTGCCAAGGAATATCAGATACCCTTAGCATATTTTTCCGAAGAAGGAATGGCATGTCACTTCTGAGTATTTCCCACTTGAGAAAGCCCCATGAAATCCATGGATTTGCCATAAATTGATGGATGACTTGAAGGCACAAACACAATAATTAGAAATAACTAGTTATTTTTGTTGATTGGTACTCCTAGATGTGCCAGCCAAAGACTTTAAATTGTGGTGATCAGACACCCATGACAGTATGGAAAAGTCCCTAATGCTCAACAGTACTCTGTGGTCTGTGCAATCATCTGGATCTCAAATTGTTTTCTAGATTTCCTATGCTAAGCGAAACCACTTTCATCATTATTGTTTTGAAACTGCATTAAATAGTCAGTGTTGGTGGGGCTGCACGCAGACATACATACACACACTTAAGGATGGGAGCTATCATTGCAAAGATTACTCTCGTTGACTGACTTCTCTAAGGCAGGAAAAGCAGCCAGTTGTTTTCATTCTCTCCCATTCACATTCCACAAACCCAACCCAATTTATAGTTTAGATCACTGATTCCCAAACTTTGGTCTGCCAGGAATTTGGGACTTCAACTCTTAGCAGCCTCTGTTATTTTGGCCAATGGTCAGAGTTTAGATTGTGATAGAAAACCTACATTCCTACAGATGCTTTGGATCAGAAATCCCACAACTTTTCATAGTTAGCCATGGCGGTTGAAGATGATGGGAGTTTTAGGCCAAAACACCAGGAGGACCAAAATATCCTCATGGCATCTTTAGATGAATGTATAAGCATCTAATGCATTAGAAGCATATTGCTAATTATCTTTTCCCAAGAAGGACCTTTTCTGCTTATACCAGTAGTGTAAGTAGAATCACATTTATTGCAGCATTTCATAGGATCTCTTCAAATGGCCCTTTTGGGCCATGCCATTGCACCAGCAATTTCCTCCCTTTAGTGGTGGAGGAAGTGTCTTTTGGTGCTTCCACCCCACTTTGGGAGGAATGTGGGTGGGGCCTGCGGTGTATCGTGTGATGCTGTATGGCAGGCCCCCATCCAAGCAGCAGAAGTGTTATTATCTGTAGCATTTAATGAGGGTTCTGACTAGTCAATCTCAAATCATGCTCTAAAATTGCCAATAGCAAATAGTCCTTGTCTTCTTCATTATGCTGGGTTTCAAGACAGGTCTTCAGGATAAACTTATTTACTGATCTTGCCAGAAAAATAACAGCCAAAACGACTAAGCCAACTGTCCCATCCTACTTTGGAAGTCTTATAATTAACATTTGCCTTTGAATATATTCCATATTGCTAATCGTAGGCTTATCGTCCATAACACAGTTGGAATTGGCCCTGTTTTTCAAGTATATAATTGTGAAAAGCTCATCTCACATCAAGGACTGTGTTGAAGCACTGACTTTACTGGATCCAAAATGCCAAAAACAGGAATTTGGAAAACTAAGAGATAACATAAAAAAGGAATAGAATTAACTATAGTGCTACAGAGGGAAAGGAACATGCTACTGAGAAAAATATGAAACTGTCTAGGTTTCATTTTAACACAGTATTTTAACTTTTTGAAGAAACCAATGAATACTTTTAGAAATTTCCCTGACATTGTGAGAAAATTTTCAAAAACCACACTGTCTTTGAAGATTGTAATTACTTTGCCCAACATTCATATGTGATTGATTTGTACAGAAAATAGCATTTCCTGCCACCAGAAATTTTCTGTGCAAACATTGTTTTTTGCCTTTGCAAATAATTCACATGCACATTTTGCAGACAAGAAGCCCCAAATTAAAGGCATTCTGGTACAGGAAGCAGAAGAGGCAGTCCAAACTGTGAAGATGCCTACCAATTCAAAATTCTTCTCATCAGGATTTCTCAACATTTAAAATCCAGGTTTGCAATTGTTCTTTCAAATATTATTTCCATATCTGATATTAGAATGGCCAAAGTGTGACCTGCTGATTGCAGGCAACTTCCAAACTTTTCACGTACTTCTCAAAGTCCTGGACATCTTCCACAGAAAGTGGCAAACGTATCTTACTTCTGGAGTCCTCTAAGAACACCTTTTTGCTTTATTTTGTCTTAAACCCAAAAAGAGAGAGAAGAGAAACTAACTAAAATTGGAAGTGATTTTCTAATTACCTGTGGTTCAGAAAGTTGGCCAACTTTCATCCAGTATCAAGGCACTTGAGGCTCACCAGCACAGTTGCCAATCCCTGCATCACATGAAGAAATTGTGTAAGCCTCATATTTGCAGACTCACCTCTCATTTGCCCAGTACGTTTACAGAGAAATTACAAAAATCTTTCTTTTTTTAAAAAAAATTGTAGTTCCATTACATCCCAAAGCAGACAAAATATGTTCAGATATTATGATTACACTGGCCAACACACATTTTTGTGTCTCAAATGTTAGGCCTATTTCTGTGTATATTTGACCTGCCAATTCCAAAAATGGCACCAGTTTTCCCCTATCAGCTCTAGCTTTTGAGATACAGATGTGGTCTATCCAATGCAATTTTCTGAATCAGTACCCTAATAACCCCAGGAACAGGCCTAAAAATCAAGACACCAAATTTTTTGTTGATCTGTAATTTGTTTCAAGCAACTAAACTGGATTATCAACTAGCTTGGTTTCCATAAGTTAAAAGCAACCATAATTCAACATTACTAAATTGCAAGTAATGAATGGAACATTACATTGAAATTCCTCGAGCCTTTTCCATGGAAGGAGTTTTTCAAGGCCTAACTAGAGAATTGAGATATCAGTGTATTGCCTGATCAGTTTTGTTTGCTTCAAAAATCCTGCGCAATTTCCCTCTGCCTTGACTCCTGTTAAGAAATGGAAATGGAAATACAGTATAACCATGACTTAAGAGTTTCCCAACTTAAGAACATTTTGAGATAAGAGCTGTCACCCAGCCTTGGTTTTGCTTTGACATACGAGCATCATTTTGAGTTAAGAGCTAGTATGAGAGGGAGTGCTAACATGAGAGTACAAGGCTCTCAGGGGAGAACAAAAGAAAATTTAAAAGAAGGATTTTTAGGTTTGATGGAAAAGTTTCTTCATGTGCTTAGCTTGTAACTAAAAATATTTGCCATTTGTTACTTGCTTTGCAATACATGTTTATATTATGAACACTCAATTGCACAGTAATTAAGTAGTGTAGTATTACCCCTGTCCCAAAGATGTTAAAGCCGAATTCATATTAGAAGATTCTGTAGAAAAGGAGCACCTGTGAGAGCCCCAATGATGCATTTTTTCTTATCTATTCTTTTCTCTGTCTTTTTATGGTTTCAAAATATTTCTTATTTCTTAAATTATTCACTTATGAATGCATAAATTATTCTGAAGTAATTAATTTTTTGTATTCTTCCTTCTGGCATTCTGGCAAGTTACACTGAATGTTTAATTTACAGTTGGAACTACACCAATTTTATTTTAAAATTCAACAGTATTCCCAGTAGCAGATTATTTATTTCTACCAAATATCACTTCTTCAAAGATGACGGATATAATGTTAATTAAAGTGAGAGAAGAAACTAGGCTTGGTTTTATAATAGGCACAATGATGCAGAGTTCAGTCCTATATTAAGAGCTGAACTTCTAATTATTTTAAAAGTTAAGAATCATAGAGGAAAGACTCCAACATTTTCTTACAAAATAAATTAAATGGCTGGGTTTCTTCATGGAGAAATAGATGAAGGAAGCTTAATATTTTAGATCTATGTCTTACCATTTCATTTTTAGTTGTAATAAAATGTGAGTTATTTTTATTTGTAAATATAAAAGTTGATATTCAGCCTTAAATCCAATTGATAGCCTCGTTTAGAGTAGAACTATTGAAACCCTGTAATTTACAAAAAAAAAAATGGTGGTTTACAGTTCAGCAGTTGATTCAGAGTGGTCTACTCTATGTTAATCTATAAATTTCATTTTAAACCTGAACATTATTTTTTGTACTTTTGTTCACTGACATTAATATTTGGAAGAAGAAATCTATACTGTGTACTACTGCTCTGCAGTTTTGACTGTTATATTTATATTTGCAAAATATCAAATCGCCAAAAATAGCAGATTATGATCAAAACTTGCTCAGGCCATATGTTGCTAGTGTCTTTTTGTTTCCATCACAAAATGGAATTGAACCCATAGAGCTTTTTTTCTTTTTTCTAACCAAACCTCTGTTCTTTGCTGGCCAAGCTTTCTTCATTTCAGCGAATCAATTTAAGTTGACAAAGCTATTTCATTGCTGATCTACTGCAGATCATTCAGATATCTGCCACTCAGTCCCAGTCTAGTTTTTCTATTCTTCTCCCAGTATTGACATTCTTGCAAATAAAATTATCCACCCTCATAGAATCATAGAATCATAGAATAGTAGAGTTGGAAGAGACCACATGGGCCATCTAGTCCAACCCCCTGCTAAGAAGCAGGAAATCGCATTCAAAGCACCCCCGACAGATGGCCATCCAGCCTCTGCTTAAAAGCCTCCAAGGAAGGAGCGTCCACCACGGCCCCGGGGAGAGAGTTCCACTGTCGAACAGCTCTCACAGTGAGGAAGTTCTTCCTGATGTTCAAGTGGAATCTCCTTTCCTGTAGTTTGAAGCCATTGTTCCGTGTCCTAGTCTGCAGGGCAGCAGAAAACAAGCTTGCTCCCTCTTCCCTATGACTTCCCTTCACGTATTTGTACATGGCTATCATGTCTCCTCTCAGCCTTCTCTTCTGCAGGCTAAACATGCCCAGCTCTTTAAGCCGCTCCTCATAGGGCTTGTTCTCCAGACCCTTAATCATTTTAGTCGCCCTCCTCTGGACGCTTTCCAGCTTGTCAACATCTCCCTTCAACTGTGGTGCCCAAAATTGGACACAGTATTCCAGGTGTGGTCTGACCAAGGCAGAATAGAGGGGGAGCATAACTTCCCTGGATCTAGACGCTATTCCCCTATTGATGCAGGCCAGAATCCCATTGGCTTTTTTAGCAGCCGCATCACATTGTTGGCTCATGTTTAACTTGTTGTCCACGAGGACTCCAAGGTCTTTTTCGCACACACTGCTGTCAAGCCAGGCGTCCCCCATTCTGTATCTTTGATTTCCATTTTTTCTGCCGAAGTGAAGTATCTTGCATTTGTCCCTGTTGAACTTCATTTTGTTAGTTTTGGCCCATCTCTCTAGTCTGTCAAGATCGTTTTGAATTCTGCTCCTATCTTCTGGAGTGTTAGCTATCCCTCCCAGTTTTGTGTCGTCTGCAAACTTGATGATCGTGCCTTCTAACCCTTCGTCTAAGTCGTTAATAAAGATGTTGAACAGAACCGGGCCCAGGACGGAGCCCTGCGGCACTCCACTTGTCACTTCTTTCCATGATGAAGACGACGCATTGGTGAGCACCCTTTGGGTTCGTTCGCTTAGCCAATTACAGATCCACCTAACCGTAGTTTTGTCTAGCCCACATTTTACTAGTTTGTTTGCCAGAAGGTCCCTAATGGGAAAGAAAGAACAATGTCAGTAATCAGTGAAGAAAACTTTAGTCTTATTGCAAATGATTAGAAAAGATGGCGAAATTTATTTTGATTTTGCACTTTTTTACTTTTTCTTTTTGTATTTGTATGCAATTTTATTTTTAATGTTTAATTTTTGAATTTATATGTGAACCAAAACTAAATAATATTTCCATGTTTTGGTTCCTTTGTATTTTTAAGTTTTTTCACTTTTAAAAAAATATGTGTAAGCATGCATATACTGTATTTAAGAAAGTGCACACAAAGATCATGTATTAATGAACAACAATGGAACAACTAGACCAGACCTCAATTAGTTCAAAATACCTCAGCCAGACTAGTTATAGGAACACCTAGGAGTGAGCATATCATCCCTATGCTAAAGACACTCCAATTTATTTATTTACATCACTTTTTCCCTGCCCTTCTCACCCATAGGGACTCAGGGTGGCCAATGGTTGCCAAGGCAAAATACCAAGTGTTTATTTTGACCTTTGAAGCCCTACATGATTTGTGGCCAGATTCCATCCCAGAAATGGAAGTCCTCAGGGTGGGGGAAGCTACTCAAGCTAGAGAGAACCCAACTGGTGACCAGCACCTAGAGCACATTTTCATTTGCCACCTTAAGACTGTAGAATGACCTGCCAGAAGAGCTCTGACAGAATGCAATTAAATATCATTCACTTCTGACAGGCCCATTCAGTCAATTTTAACTTGTGAATTTTAACCTGCAGGGTGAGTTTTAACCTGTATTTTACTGATGTATATTTTATATGTATTTTAATAGTATTTTGTTTTATCTCTCTGTTTTGGAAACACTGCTGCAGCTGCGCCATCTGAGCCCTGCTCTCTTCAATCTCTTCCTTTAGCTTCATTATTTCCTTGTCATGGTCTGTCCCGCTGATGACAGGGTCTTGCCCCTCATCCTTGGAAAATCGGGAGCCAGCAGCAGTCAGAGCTGAGGAAGGAAAGATACAGGAGGCCCCTTGGTAACCAAGGGTCTTCAGGTGATTTCTGAGGCTACACCACTGTTTCTGGAAGATCTCATATAGAGAGCTTTGCTCCATGCCCTGGGCAAGGCTCATATTCTTGCTCAACAGCTGCTCCATATCCTGGCTCTCTTCTTTCAGCAGCTGCTTCAGTTTGGCATTCTCTAAAGCCAAGGTCTGCTCCTGCCGTTCCTGCTTGACCAACTGAGTACGGAAGAGCTCTTCCTCCTTTCTCCCAAGAGATTTTCCTGATATCCAGGTTGCCCTCTTCCCATCAGGCCGAGGGAGAATATTGAGGATATCAATTGTTCCTCTCTTATCTCTATTCTCTGTCACAAGCTGGTTCATTTTTTCTTTCAGCCGCAGCAGCTCTTGCTCTTTCCTCTTCATTTCATGGAGGTGTTGCTTCTTTTGGTTTGCTAGGGCACTCTGGAGCTTGGTAATCTCATCTTTTTTTCCCTTCAACAAGCTGTTCAGCTGTTTGTTCTTGCTCTGAAGTTGCTGCTCTTTGTTCTTTATGGTCTGACCATTATCTGATCAGTTTAAGACTCACCGTGTCCTCAAACCTCCGCAGGGCTGGTGGGCCCATTAAGATGGTCTGCCCCAGGAGACTTATGGATCCTGAGGGACTCCTGACGTCTCTTGGGGTTCTATCTGCTATGGAGGCTGACGATCCTGTCGATGCCTTGGTTGCTCGTTACAATACCGAGTAGTCCAGGGCTATTGACATGATCGCTCCCGAACGTCCCCTCTTGCTGCGTGGAGTTGCCCCAGCTCCCTGGTTCACCGGGGAGCTGGCGGAGATGAAACGTGAGAGAAGGAGACTGTGATGACCCATGGGCCTTGTAGTCCTGCTCAGGACATTGTAATCCCTGATGAAGATGAGAACTTGGGTTTTTTACCTTCCCAGTCTGAACTGGATTCCTCTCAGCCAGATCTTTCCCAGGCAGATCTGGGAACCTTGCACCTGCAAGAAAGTTGTCTCCCAGAAGTATGTCAAACAACCCCAGAACCTACTTCTCCCGTGTTCTTGCGCCGGGAGTTTTGTAAACAACAGAGAAGTTTGGAATCAGCTTCGCGCAGGAGTGCGAGGATAGCAGCTAAGAATGTAGCCAATTAAGACTGTTTCTCGTGAGAATCTTTAAGGAGTTAACATCTGGTCTCAGAGTTTAGCTTTCGTTTCTGATTCCCAGAGAACTGCTTCGGTGAGAAAGTTAGACTCTATATAGGTGTTTTGCCCGCGTAGTAACTTCGCGGAGTCAATTCGTCAGCCTACGGAGCGAGTTGTGTCTGGACAGCGCGCTCCGATTCAAGCCTCGCTCCTGCCCAAGCCTTGCCTTGCTATCCAGCCTTCGCCTTGCTTCCCAGCCTTTGTTTATCTGCGGACCTTGCCTTGTTTCCCAGGATCAATCCTTGCCTTGTTTCACGGATTTTACCAAGTTATTCCACGGACCTTGTTCTTGTTCCTAGTTACCTTGTTCCACGTTCAAGCCTTGTTTCAAGTATCAAGTTGTTTCCTAGCCACGCTCAAGTTTTATGGACTAAAGGACCTTGTCATCTCCCCTCACTTTGCTTGGCAAAGTGAGTGTTTCGGTTATTGGATTACAACTTTGGACCTTAATATTTCTTATTGGACATTGCTTTTTTGGACTAATTCTGACCTTTCCTGAAAGGTCTACTTCTGGACTATTTTCTACACTTGTTTTTATTAACTTTATATATTCCTTCAATAAAGATATTAGATAGATTCTGGCCTCGGTGTATGGTTATTGGTGCTCTGCAGCCTGGGTCGTGACAGTTTGACTCCGCCGCCCTAAGCACCAATTAACCTCGGCCAGAATGTCCACCGGAGCCGCACCTGGGCCGAGCGGCCAGCCGATTACCTACACCATCGACAAGGAAGAGGTGGATCGCATCCGCGACAGACTCAACGCCCAGGATGGAGAAATAAAGGGCTTGCGGGAGCGCGGAGTCCGCCTCCCGGCCATGGCGTTGCCCACCAAGTTTACCGGAGAAGCTTCTAAGGTTCATGTTTTCCGTCGCCAATGTCAAGCTTATCTAGAGGCCCGAGATGCCGAGTTTCCCCAAGAAGACATCAAAGTGGCGTGGGTTTACAGTCTTCTAGACGGGCCAGCGGCCAATTGGGCGACGGCACTGTACGATCAAGCCTCTCCACACCTAAGATCAGCGCAACACTTCTTGGACCACCTCAAGGAGACTTGGGGAATCGAGGACAATTTGGAGGCAGCCGGTCACAAACTCCGTCGTCTTTTCCAAGGAGACAGACCTATGTCTCAGTATATAGCCGAGTTCCGAGTGCTGGCCCACAACACCGGCTGGAACGATGTAGCCCTCAGAGGACAATTCCGGGAGGGTCTCAACATTGAAATGCTGGAAGAAATCTCCAAGGTGGACCCTCCCCAGACCCTCGAGGCACTCATTGATCAATGTTTACGGGCTGAAGTCATGATTGCCAACAGGAAACAGTGGGTTCGAGGCCAGGGCAGTAGAGCCGGGGCAAAACCCCCCGCTCCCGCCAGCGTTCAGCCACGACCAGTGTGGAGACCCCCACCGCCAACCCCATACCCCAGAGGAGGCGAGGAGGTGCCGATGCAGTTGGGCAATGTGCGTCCCAGACTAGATGCCGCCGAGAAGGCCCGTCGTCAACGCTTAAACCTCTGCTGGTACTGCGGGAACGGGGGCCACTTCGCCAGAGAGTGCCCAGCCAAAGGGAAGCCGGCCGCCCGTCTTGCGGCGGCGTCCTCCACGGAGACGAAGGCGTCTGAGCCGACTGGCACACAGCCGGCGGGGGAAGCCAACGACCGGGTGTAGAGAGGCTCGCCAACCCGGTCAAAAAATCCATCCAAGAGCCGCCAACCGGGGTCCTGTTCCTTCTCGTGGTCACTTTATGGTCAGCAAAAAGGGGACCCGTCATGATCCACGCTATGATAGACTCTGGAGCTACCAACAATTTCATCGATAGAGAGTATGCCGACTCTCTGGGATTACAATATCATGATTTCAAGGATGCCCGTGTGGTGCAAGCCATAGACGGCCGCCCCCTCAAGACGGGCCCCGTAAGTCAGTGGTCGGAACCCACCAGGATGTGGATAAGGGAACATATGGAAGAGATTTCCTTCTTTGTTACCGAGGTTCCCCATTTTCCTGTGATTTTGGGAATTCCATGGCTGACTCTCCACGACCCTAACATCTCCTGGTCCAACAGAGAACTGCAGTTTGCTTCACCGTACTGCCAAAACCATTGCCTCGTAGCCAAGGTATGCCATGCCACAGACACCGAGCCCATCATCACCTTGCCAAAGAAGTACTCCGAGTTTTGGGATGTATTCAATGAGAAAGAAGCCGAAAAATTACCCCCACATAGACCTTATGACTGTGCCATTGACTTGGTGGAGGGGGCCCCGATTCCGCGAGGGCATCTCTACTCCCTGACTGAACCAGAGCAAGAAGCTCTCAGGGAATTCCTAGAGACAAACCTTCGCAAGGGATTCATCAGACCCTCTCAATCCCCAGCCGCCTCCCCAGTGATGTTTGTGAAGAAGAAGTCAGGGGAACTACGCTTGGTGGTGGACTACAGAGCATTGAACAATATCACCAAGCGGAACAGCTATCCCCTGCCCTTAATCTCGGATCTACTGGATCGGCTTCGAGGAGCCAAGGTTTACACCAAGCTGGATCTTCGGGGGGCTTACAACTTAGTTCGCATCAGGGAAGGGGACGAGTGGAAGACCGCCTTCCAGACCAAATTCGGATTATTCGAGTCCCGAGTTATGAATTTCGGTTTATGCGGAGCTCCCGCAACGTTCCAGCATTTTGTCAATGACATTTTTCAGGACTATCTAGACAGGTTCTTGATAATTTACCTGGACGATTTTTTGGTGTTTTCTAGATCACAATCAGAACATGAGAACCACGTCAAAATGGTGTTACAACGATTGCGGGATCATGGACTTTATGCCAAGCTGGAAAAATGCGCCTTTGATCTACAAGAGGTAGATTTCCTTGGTTACCGCATCTCGCCTCTAGGGCTTTCCATGGATCCAGCCAAGGTTTCAGCAGTATTGGAATGGCGGGCGCCAACTAACAAGAAAGAGGTGCAGCGTTTCTTGGGGTTCGCGAACTATTACCGCAAGTTCATTCCAGATTTTGCCCGCTGGTCCGACCCCATCACTAGCTGCATCCGTGGAAAGCAGCCTTTCCGCTGGACTGATCAAGCAGAGAAAGGGTTCCAGCAACTAAAGAAACTATTCACCTCCCAGCCAATTCTACAGCACCCAAATCCTGGAACCCCTTTTGTTGTGCAAGCGGACGCCTCTGATGTGGCAATTGGGGCTGTACTCTTACAGCCGGTGGGAGATCACCTCCATCCCTGTGCCTTTTACTCTCGTCAACTAACCACACCAGAGAGAAATTACACCATTTGGGAAAAAGAACTACTGGCCATAAAGGCAGCCTTTGAAACTTGGAGACATTGGCTAGAAGGGGCCAAATTTCCCATTGAAGTCCACACTGATCATCGTAATCTAGAACATCTAAGAACTGCCCGCAAACTAAATCAGAGGCAGCAACGTTGGGCTTTATTCTTTGAACGTTTCAACTTCCAGATCCATTATGTGACCCCAGCCCAAACCAAGCAAGCAGACGCCCTGTCACGTAAACCGGAATACGCTGCAGGACGCAAGGAGACCTTTGAATCCCAACTGCTACAACCCGAGAACTTTGCCACGCTCACGGTGGGGAACACCAAATCCATTCCCATTGGTTCAACTTCCCCTACTCCAGGACCCATCTGTGCTCAAGAAATCCGGGCTAGTCAGCAAGCAGATGCCTGGGCGCAGGACCAACTTCGCCAAGGTCTGCATTTTCCCTTTTCGCTTAAAGATGGACTGCTATGCTATAGAAATCATGTTTATATCCCACCCGGACCGGGCAGGGAGAAAGCGCTTCGTCTGTGTCATGACTGCAAACCAGCAGGGCATTTCGGACTATTTAAAACCATGCATCTGATCCTAAGGGATTTTTGGTGGCCCAAGATCCGCAAAGATGTGGAAAAATATGTCAACACCTGCCCAGTATGCCAGCGCTCCAAGATAAGAAGGGAGAAGCCCTCAGGGCTTCTGCATCCCCTTCCTACCCCATCTCGGCCATGGGAAATAATTTCTGCGGATTTCATCACTGACCTACCACCTTCCTGTGGATTCACCACGATCCTAGTGGTGGTGGACCTTTTCACCAAGTTAGCCCATTTCATTCCCTGTGAAGGTCTTCCCACGGCCAAAGAGACTGCAGATCTATTCCTTCAACATGTTTTCAGACTACATGGATTGCCCAAGAGTTTAGTCACAGACCGTGGATCTCAATTCACCTCTCGTTTTTGGAAGGCACTACAAAAACTATTGGGCATAGACTCTCGCTTATCTTCAGCTCATCATCCCCAAACAGATGGGCAAACGGAGCGCACCAATGCCACTTTGGAGCAGTATCTTCGCTGTTATGTAAACTATCAACAGGACAATTGGGCTTCTCTGTTACCACTGTCTGAGTTTGCCTACAACAATGGAGTTCAAGCTTCTACAAAAGAAACGCCGTTCTTTGCAAACTACGGCTTCCATCCACGTTTCTTCCCCCCTGTCATTGAAACTTCAGAAGTTCCCGCAGCAGAGGATTGGCTGCAGGAACTCACAGCGGTGCAACAACTTTTGCTCCAGCAACTGGACCAAGCCAAGGAGGACTATAAACGCCACGCTGACAAACATCGCCAGCCGGGCCCCGAAATCAAGGTAGGAGATCGGGTTTTCCTGTCCACTCGCTTTCTGCCCTCCCACCGCCCTTGCCGGAAGCTAGATGCCCGTTTCATTGGCCCCTATCCAGTGGTGGCGCAATTAAACCCCGTGACTTTCAAACTCCAACTTCCGCGTTCAATGCGCATTCACCCAGTGTTTCACCGTTCCCTGCTCCTTCCGGCGGATGGTGTGCGTCCTGATTCAGACCAACCGGCCCCCCCTCCTGTTTTGATGAATGGGGAGGAGGAGTTCGAGGTTGAGGACATTTTGGATTCTCGCTTTCATCGCCGCCGCCTACAATATCTCATTGACTGGGTGGGTTTTGGCCCTGAGGAACGCTCTTGGGAAGACGCTTCCACAGTTCACGCTCCTGATCTAACCCGCCGCTTTCATCAGACCTATCCCGCCAAGCCGCGACCTCGCGCCTCGGGGAGAGGGCCCCAGTTTGGGAGGGGCCTTGAGGAGGGGGATAGTGTGATGACCCATGGGCCTTGTAGTCCTGCTCAGGACATTGTAATCCCTGATGAAGATGAGAACTTGGGTTTTTTACCTTCCCAGTCTGAACTGGATTCCTCTCAGCCAGATCTTTCCCAGGCAGATCTGGGAACCTTGCACCTGCAAGAAAGTTGTCTCCCAGAAGTATGTCAAACAACCCCAGAACCTACTTCTCCCGTGTTCTTGCGCCGGGAGTTTTGTAAACAACAGAGAAGTTTGGAATCAGCTTCGCGCAGGAGTGCGAGGATAGCAGCTAAGAATGTAGCCAATTAAGACTGTTTCTCGTGAGAATCTTTAAGGAGTTAACATCTGGTCTCAGAGTTTAGCTTTCGTTTCTGATTCCCAGAGAACTGCTTCGGTGAGAAAGTTAGACTCTATATAGGTGTTTTGCCCGCGTAGTAACTTCGCGGAGTCAATTCGTCAGCCTACGGAGCGAGTTGTGTCTGGACAGCGCGCTCCGATTCAAGCCTCGCTCCTGCCCAAGCCTTGCCTTGCTATCCAGCCTTCGCCTTGCTTCCCAGCCTTTGTTTATCTGCGGACCTTGCCTTGTTTCCCAGGATCAATCCTTGCCTTGTTTCACGGATTTTACCAAGTTATTCCACGGACCTTGTTCTTGTTCCTAGTTACCTTGTTCCACGTTCAAGCCTTGTTTCAAGTATCAAGTTGTTTCCTAGCCACGCTCAAGTTTTATGGACTAAAGGACCTTGTCATCTCCCCTCACTTTGCTTGGCAAAGTGAGTGTTTCGGTTATTGGATTACAACTTTGGACCTTAATATTTCTTATTGGACATTGCTTTTTTGGACTAATTCTGACCTTTCCTGAAAGGTCTACTTCTGGACTATTTTCTACACTTGTTTTTATTAACTTTATATATTCCTTCAATAAAGATATTAGATAGATTCTGGCCTCGGTGTATGGTTATTGGTGCTCTGCAGCCTGGGTCGTGACAGAGACTAGAGTGGCGCTGGCGGAGAACTCGCGACGTTTCTGACCGAGCACGGTCTAAAGCCGCTATTAGGGCTTATTCCGCGGCGTTGCGGGCAGCCAGGAAGGTTTTCACGACTGCCCGCATCGCGTCTGCAACAAATAGATCTTCTGAGTTGTTCCGAGTTGTTGGGGAGCTCCTCCACCCTTCTCAGGGTGGGGGGCACCTGACTCCTCGGCAACTCGGTGTAGCGAGTTCGCTCACCATTTTGCAGACAAAGTCGCTCAGATTCGTTCCGACTTGGACGCCAGTCTTGAAGCATTGCCAGGTGAGGTAACCGAGGCATCTGTCTGTTCGATCTTGTGGGATTCATTTCAGTTTGTGCAACCTGATGATGTGGACAAGATTCTTGGAGCGGTGAGGGCGACTACCTGTGCCCTAGATCCCTGCCCATCTTGGCTTTTAAAACAGGCCAGTGGTGGGTTAGTTGATTGGTTTGTGGCAATAATTAATGCCTCTTTGGGGCAGGGCAAATTTCCATCCAGCCTAAAACAAGCCGTGGTAAGGCCTATTTTGAAGAAGGCCTCATTAGATCCGACCAATCCTTGTAACTACAGGCCAATCTCTAACCTACCATTCTTGGGCAAGGTCTTGGAGCGGGTGGTTGCCTCTCAGCTCCAGGGATTCTTGGAAGATATGGATTTTCTGGACCAATCACAGTCTGGCTTCAGGCCTGGGTTCAGTACCGAGACGGCTTTGGTCGCCTTGGTGGATGACCTCCGCAGGGAGCTGGACAGGGGGAGTGTGACCCTGCTGGTTCTCTTGGACATCTCAGCGGCTTTTGATACCATCGACCATGGTATCCTTCTGGGGCGGCTCTCTGGGATGGGCCTTGGGGGTACTGCACTCCAGTGGCTCCAGTCCTTTCTGGAGGGTCGTTCCCAGTTGGTGAAGCTGGGGGACACCTGCTCGGACCCCTGGCCATTGACCTGTGGGGTCCCGCAAGGTTCTATTTTGTCCCTCAAGCTTTTTAACATCTACATGAAACCGCTGGGAGAGGTCATCCAGAGTTTTGGAGTACGGTGCCATCTCTACACGGATGACACCCAACTCTACTACTCTTTTCCACCTAAATCCAAGGAAGCCCCTCGGATTCTGGACCAGTGTCTGGCCGCTGTGTTGGCCTGGATGAGGGTGAACAAACTGAGACTTAATCCCGACAAGACAGAGGTCCTCCAGGTCAGTCGTACGTCTGATCGGGGTATTGGGTGGCAACCTGTGCTTGACGGGGTCACACTCCCCCTGAAGGCGCAGGTCTGCAGCTTGGGGGTCCTCCTGGATTCGGGGCTGACACTTGAGGCTCAGGTGTCGGCCATGGCCGGTAGGGCCTTTGCACAACTAAAACTTGTGTGCCAGCTGCGACCGTACCTTGTCCAACTGTGAAATTTCCTTTTCCCATTTCGTATCACTCTGCATTTCGCCTGGGATCTACGAATTAGTCTCCTGTTTTTAACACTGTATCCTGCTTGTTGATTTTAATGATTGTTTTTATTGATGCTGATGTTTTTTACTGGGATAATTGTTTTATTGCTTTGTTACTGTTTTGTTTGTTTTATTGGGCCTGGCCCCATGTAAGCCGCCCCGAGTCCCTTCGGGGAGATGGGGCGGGGTATAAAAATAAAGTTGTTATTATTATTATTATTATTATTATTATTATTATTATTATTATTATTATTATTATTATTATGGCAGAAATTTCCTTTTCACAACCTTTCACCTGGTCCTTGAGTTTTCCATGCCGTGCCCTCAGATAATCCAGTTCTCCATCACGCCGCATCTCCACCTCTTCCATGTCAGTCAGTTTAGTGGTCGCTTCTTGGTAGAGGCATAGTAGCTAGGTAGTACTATTCACCAATGCCAGTAGGTCAAAGCCATGCTCAACATCATCTCCAGAACCATCATCCTTGTAGAGGGCAGGGAACCCCAGTGCTACCAGTTCCTTGTCACTCCAGCAAACAACATCCCCGAGGTCCCCAAGCCCTCCAAGGAGCTCCACAGAGTAAGTGAAGTGGGTTGCGGTGAATCCATGAGCTGGTGACAGACCTAGCTCAAAAGCATAGTTCCTATGAAGTGCCATGCGTCTATGAAGATCTCTTGACCTGGAGTAGCTGGGACACTCAAGGGCTCCATTTTCTACTCAAAACTGTGACTCTAGAGAGAGAGGGAGAGAGGGAGAAAACAATCCTAGAAGAGTGAAACTCCCCCTTTTAAAGCCTTGGAGCGAACTTCCCGCCTGCAGTGGACTCCTGGCCCAACTCTGATTGTCTATATACTTGAGTTTAAGCTGACCCAAATATGACCTGGCCAGGACTCTCACTTGAATATAAGCCGAGGGGGACTTTTTCTGCCCTAGAAAGGATTGAAAAATTTGGCTAATACCTGAGTATATATGGTATTTATATTTTATGTTAATTTGATATTCATGTTAGCTAAACAATAATCCATCTAAATCAGTAGACATGAATAACAATTACTGAAAGGATTGGAGCTCATCCTCGGATTTTCTTCTTTCTTTTGCTACTAGACATATGTCAGCGAGCAGGGAATAGCACAGATGTATCAAAAGTCTTTTAAGTAACCAGGTATCTAGATATATTCTGTGTAATAGAACAGACTGTGGCTGACATGTTCAATCTAAGGAGGAAGAAAAGATTTCTGAATCTCTCTGAATGTAGAAAAAGGTGAAAAGGAAGCCCTATATCTCAAAGTTATGAAGATCTTTTAACAGCTTTCAGAAGCTTATTAGAAGAAGTTGCTAGAAATGAACTACTTTTAGCTTTTTTGGTTAAATGAGAATTAAGACAGTGAGCAGTGATTTGATATTTAGACTTCCCAGATTTTAAAGAATCATCATGTCAGAGCCATGAGATCTTAAATTCTGGCTGATGAACCAACCTGGACACAGCATATTCTTTGAGAACATAGAAATGCTGGACCACTCTAACAACTACCACATCAGACTACACAGAGCAGCCATTAAAATCCACAATCATGTGGATAATTTGAACAGAAAGCAGGAAAACATGAAAATGAACAAAATCTGACTACCGTTATTAATAAACTCTGAAATCAGAACAGTAAATAAAGAACAACACTGAAAACAGAGAAATTCCGGACATGAATCAATCAGGGACAGGTAACACCTCCAAACAAAAGATTCTCTCAGACAGGAAGAAGCCAGGCCTTGAGGCCACATGGCCATCAAATGCTAATCAAGATTATTAATTACAACATCCACACCTGCCTGCAACAGACAAGAGTTCTTTCTCCCACCCTGGACCTTATACACAGATATATAAACCTCCTTTGCCTAGTTTCCAACATACCTCACAACCTCTGAGGATGCCTGCCACCGATGTGGGTGAAACATCAGGAGATAAAGCTTCTGGAACATGGCCACACAGCCCAAAAGACTTACACCAACCCAGTGATTCTGGCCATGAAAGCCTTCGACAATCCTTAGTGTTGGTTAGGATCAGATCCAGAATAGCCGATTGCCTTGTTGCTTCTTCCACTTTCTGGACAATAAAATTACCTGAAAGGCAAGTAAGGAACTTTTTGGACTTTGTACTCTAGACAGTTTGTTTTCCAATAAATATCGGAATAATTTAAATATCCCATTCCATATTACTTCTTTCTACATGTTTGCTCATCTATTCAAGGAAAACATCATCCAGGTCTTTAGTCTGGCTTGGAGATCTGTAGTAGACCCCCATAACTACATATTTTTCAGTTTTCATTCCCTTAATTTTTATACAGATACTCTCAACCTGATTGTCATGATTAAAGTCCTGCATCTCTTCACAGGTGTAAACATCCTAATATATAATGTTACCACACCCCCTCTCCTATTTGGTCTATTTCTCTGAAATAAGTTACACCCGCCATTACTACATTCCAATTAAGGGACTCATCCCACCAGGTTTCAGTGATGCCTATTACATTGTAACTGTTTTGTTGTGCTAAGAGTTCCAGTTCATTTTATTTCCTATGGTCTGTGCATTAGTGTAAAGACATTTAAGCTCATGGGACATTGCCCCTAGATGGTTATTTGAGATCACTGTCATCTCACTGTTTGGCACTTGTTTTGTTTGTACAACTCTCCCTTTAGCCTTTGGGGCATTTTGTCTAGGCCTTGATAAAATACTGTCTCCAAGAATATTGTCCCCCTCCCCCACATAACTTGGTTTAAAGTCAACCTGATCAGGTTTGCAAGTTATTCCAAAAATAAATTCCTTTTAATTTCTTTGAGGTGTAATCCATCCCACTCCAGAAGCCCATCTTCCTGGAAAAGCAGACCATGGCCCAGGAAGCCAATTCATTCTTTCTCATTTTTCCTGGGCCATCATGTATAACTGGGGGGAGAGATGAAAATGCTACCAGTACATTACGATCCTTTAGTTTTCTCCCTAGTGCTTCAAAATCCCTTCTGATCTTTTGTAGACTATGCCTTGTGGCATCATTGGTTCCCACATGAACGAGCAAAAAGACAAACATTTCACAGACTCTGTAGGTGACCGCAGGTCCTTCTTTGTGCTCCATAATCAGATAATTAAGTTTTAAAGCAGAAGGTTTTTGCAATTTTATCCCTCTCTTCAGAACACCTCACCTTTTTCTTCCTTTACTTTATTCAGAGATTAATGCTGTTGAAACTGTGTTCACCATAGGTGCTTGCCTCTGGGCCTCTACTACTGGCTCCACCCCCAGAAAGGTCAGATGATCTAGTTGAAGAAAAAACACTTCAAATTAGGCTTCAGAATTTATAATTGATAATTCCTTTTGCCCTCCAACCCCCAGAAATAAGGAACTGACACAACAAGCTTGGGTTTAAAATTGGGCAACTTTATTGCGAGAATTTTGGCCTACACCAAAACTGAGGTGCCTTGTGGTGCACACCAAAGTATACAATTCCCCTATGCATTCCAATGACACCCTATTTAAATGACCACACCTCCCAATCTGCACTATATACAGTATTGGGTAGGTGAAAAGCCCTCCTAGAACATAAGAGGGAAAAAATCCTACCCGGCCTCCTAGGCAACCAACATGTTATACTGTTAGCAGCAGGCGGGTCGATAACCAAAAGGTGAGTGATAAGGGGGGGGGCAGCTTCCTAGAAGTCCCGCCCCTCCAACAACTCTCCCTTCCATCGGGAGGGGGCAAAGCCCCTTCCCTCCCCCAGCTGTGCGGGAGGGGGGGAGTTTATTCTTCTTCATAAAAAAAAATCAATAAAAGGTTTCCAATCATTCAAACATTTTCCTAATGTTCCTTCTTTTTAAAAGCACGCTTTTAATCCATCTCAGCCAGTCTATCATTTTTATCATCCACTCTTCTGTTGTTGATGCTGTTGAGTTCTTCCATTTCTGTGTGTAGAGTAATCTTGCTGCCGTGATTGTACAGGGTGTTTGAAAAAGAACTCCTTAGTTTTAATGTGTTTTAACTTAAAACTAGGGAGTTCTTTTTCAAACACCCTGTATATTGCAACATTTTGCCATAGTCATTTATATCAGTCAGTCCAATTTGAAAAGTCTCAGATCAAATCAAATGTGATCTGATCTGATTTGAAAAGTCTCAGGTTTTAACTGGATATTTTCTCCCAGAATTTTCTGAATCATCTTAGGGATTTGAATCAAATATTTTTGGCATAATTACATGTCTACCACGTATGGTAAAATGACCCTACTTCTTGTTTATATTTCCAATAAGTGTTGGACGCATCTTAAACATTTTGTAAGAAAGTAAAACTTTATTTCTATCCCACCCTATCTCCTCGTGGGGACTCAGGGTAGTTCACAGCATATTAGGCTGACATTCAATGCATTAAAAGTACCACAACAGACTTGATAATTACAATAAATATGAACAAACATTCAACAATAACAAACCAGTCTCATAAAAACAATAATTAACCAATTACACAGAATTAAAAGAAACAGTTAAAAGCCATGTCCAAATTCCATTCCTTATTACAAATAGTCAAATCTTTAAACATTCCCATCTCCATATGCTTGGGTACAAATGAAGGTTTGTATTTGCTTCCTAAAAAAGGACAGTGATGGGGCCATTCCGATCTTTTTGGGAGGGAGTTCCAGAGGAAAGCATTTTAAAAGTCATATACCATTTGTACATGAATGTATAGAAATTCTCTAGTGTGAGTCCATTCCCACCTAATACTTAGAGGTGGGTTTCAGAGAAAAATATCTTTTTTGATAAGGACAACATATTGGTCTTAACAAAGCTAATATGCTAATTGATTGAGAATGAAGAAGTTTCCCCAATTCATCCCATTTTTTGGCCATTTGGCTACAGTCAAGTGCAACTCCCATGAATCAGTATATTTGCTAATCCAGTTAAGAAAAAGAAAGAGCTCAGAAGAAAGAAACTATGTTTGCGAAGGATAAAAATTAGACCCTTGTCATTTTCATTTAGGAAATATAATGTATGGATTCAGGAGGAAATGGAAAAGGACTCTGGAATATTTATCTGTTCAGTACCGTATTTTTATTTAGGTAGAGCTTTGCAATTGTGTGTAAAAAGTTGCAAGCACGCAATCAATATAAACTATGGTGAATTATTATTAATTGTTAATTGAATTTGCATTTTCAAAATGTTTAAACCCTTATGACTGTATTTGCAGTGTTCATTTGTAGTTCACCCCATAGAACCTAAGAAATTAAGCATGGGTTCCTTGCTCCACTGGTACGGAAGCCATAAGCTGCCAATCAATACAGAAAGAAATTTGGAGGGAAATCTTGGAAGCAACCTTATTGTGGTTTCTTTTAGAACAAATTATGGTTTGCAACCTGTGGGACAGTGATTTTTAGTTTTTATGATTAATTGTTAGTACAGTTTATAAGCTTGCTGACCTCATGGCTCCATTACATATTATTTCCCATATCAGAGTTGTTATTACCTTTTCAGTCTTGACAGTTGAGTATCTACCTATATGCGGTTGAACATCTTCCCTATTTGGGATAGGATCAAAAATGGTTCAAAAATAGTTATGCATCAATTATAATTTTTAATTTTTCTATGTGTAAATTTGCAAGTTTTATGGTGTGCTTGTTTTTTAAAAAAGACCTGACAAGTTTTTGATTTCTTGCTTGTTGAAGTCATTTTAAAGTAAACTTTTTTCTACCCATAATCTCTTTTTCACAAATTAAAGAAACACATTTGGAAAACTATTCCTACAAAACAAACAAACAACCACCAAAACGACAACATGTAAGCTTGGAAGTGGGACACAGTTGAAGAAAAGTGAACTAAAGCATGGGGAGAAAACACATCATGTTTCTGTTTTTAAAATCAAGTTTCTTTATGGAGACGCTGGCTTGCTCTGTCAGAAAGCAAAGAAGAAAGACAAACTTGAAATAAGACAAGAGGCAAGACTTTTATTCTTTCTTAGAATACATATTTTCTGGCTGGTCTCCAACAACAATTAAACTCTTAAGCTTGTAAGAAACCATCTCAGCTTGGTCTAAAAGTATATGTGTGTGCTCTGCATGTAGGCAGATACAAAAATGCCAGGAATGTAGGCAATAAAAGCTCAGATATGGACAAGAAAATGGAAGGAAGCCATGAAGGCAGCATGGCAACTAGGATCATGAAAGGATTAGTCTTTCAAGTTTGCAAAACCTAAGATCTACATCCAAAGTCATACCGGTAGACTGAAAATTCCCACTAGCAAAGTTATGGTTGTGCAAGTAATATTACAAGCGGGACTGAGATCATACGATGCCCACTGTGCAAGCCCTTGCTTGATTGCTCCCTTGAATTTGCTGTGTGAAACCTTATTTTGTCTTCGTGGAGTGAAAAGCTCCACCAAGCATTCTTCTGTCATCTGTTGTTCTCCATTTAGAATCCTGGTAGTACTGAGGATGGCTGCAGTTTTTCATCCAGACACAAATAACATGACAATACTCCTGGCCCAGGAGCCCTGGGAGTTTGCCATTTTTGCATACTTCTACAACTAGATTGCATGTCACTTTTGGAAATTTGGGCATAGCACTTCTGTGGCAACTTCTTGTTGCCTCCCGCATGTGCTGATTTACACAAGTATTCATGGGCAGAAATACTATATATACTTCACAAAGAATGCTAATTTTAATTTTCTCCTTGGTTTTGCTTTGACATAAGAGCAGCATTTTCAGTTAAGAGTTAGTGGCAGAACAAGCACTAGTGCTAGAGTACTGGGCTTTAGGGCTTCATGGGAGCAGCCTCTGTGCCTCATACTCTTGTCTTCTTTGGCAGATTGCTGTCCACTTTGTTCTTGTCTGCTTTGAGGAATTTTGGGTTAGTTGATCTTGTGTGGTTTTTATTCCTTGTATGTTTGGCTTCATGAAAAGAGTGGGAGAGGGAGAGAGAGCAAGAGAGGAAGGGAGGCTGGAATGAGTACAGTATGAAGAAAATGTTGTTTCTGCCTTTTTGCTTTGTGCCTCCTTGCCACAACTTTGTACTTCTACTATTTTAAAGTTGATCTTTCTTTTTTATTGTTCCATGTGAATGTGCATTTATACATTATTTGTTATTTATAAAGTACATTTTCTTATTTTTAAACATGTAACAAAAACAGTGGGCTCACGGGGTTGGAACAGACTAATAGCATTTCAACAGGAAAAATCATTTTCAGATAAGAGTATTTTGAGTTAAGAGCTTGGTCATAGGAACAAATTAAACTCTTAAGTCAAGGAATCAGTGTATAATATCCCCATAGTTTGGGAGGGTCAATTCAAGAATCAAGTAGACAGATGTGAAATACCGCCTGTTGAGAAAGCAGTATGAAAAAAACTTATTGAGATAATTGCAGATATTCTCACCAAGCAACTTCTGAGGCCCCTTCCACACAGCTGTATAAAATGCACATTGAACTGGATTATATGGCAGTGTGGACTCTGATAATCCAGTTCAAAGCAAATATTGTGGGATATCTGCCTTGATGTTCTGGGTTATATGGTTGTGTGTGGAAGGGACCTTAGAAACCACTTCCACATCACAAAAGAAAAGTGGATTTAAATAACTGACACTGAGAAGGTGAGTTGGAAGCAAGGAACACTTGTATATGGTAATTAAGAGCAGAACAAGTTCTAGAATGCATGCATGCTCTTTTGTTTTCACCTTTCTATTTCCTTGATCAGTATATAGTCAAGGTTTTTCTGGTGTCTTTCTGCCTACAGAGCTCATTTTCCTCTTGCAAAAGTTTGTTATGCTTTTATGACCCTTTGTTTGGCAAGGAAGCATTCAAAATGGCTTCCACCCACACATGAGAGTCAGCCTTTAGGGAGTCTCACACTAAAATATAGATAATGTTCTTTTGCATATTATTCTTTCTAGCCAAGATAAATTTTCTTCAACTATAAACATAGTTTTTCTTCTTAACCTTACCAGACTGCCCTAAATAATTCTATCTTGTACCATACTACAAGATCATGCACTGCACTGGCAGCACTACACTCTGCTTATTATAAGTGCCAAATAATTCCTATACTGGCTGCTTCCTTTGTTACCTTAAAATGAAGTATTAAGGGGTATATACAAGGAAAGGATGGCACGTGCCAAATGTCTAGACACCACATATTCCTAGATTCTGAAGGTATGCATCTTCAACCACATTGCTTGTTCCATTTCTTTTGTTTTCTTTTAATTTTTTAAAATGTTCTCTCTCTCCTTCAAGTGATAATTTCACCATACATGGTCCTAATCATTGCAGACACAGACAAAACTTTTTTTTTCAAAACAGGGAGTGAACTGGAAATGACTCCAGTATGGGAGATTTGGAGCCACATGTTCTTTACCCAAACAGATTTGCACTAATGCAATGTCAAAAATGACTAAAGGCCTACTCATGTACAATGCAGGGAAAATTTAAACTTTCTCATCTTTCCAGGATTGAGTTGGGGGAGAACTACACATTTTGCAAAGCTCTCAGTTCATTATTTCTGTTGGTGGAAGCTACATAAACACCCCAGCTGTCCAAATTTGGTGGGAGCACTCCTGATTAATCATATGTTAATTTTTATTCTTTTAAAATTTCCCCATTTCTCTCTCCTTTGTTCTCAGCTTGCATAAATTGCTGCAAAAATATTTCAAAGTGAAAAAAAATAGTTTGCACTCCACTAAACTTGCCATTCCTGTAAACTCAGGCAAAAGGGAACTTCTGCAATTTCCCTTAGCATATGTGTTCTCATTTATAACTTTTGCTCTTTTGACAGCACTCAGATGTTGCTTGGCCACATGGTTTTCTGGTTTTGATCTGAGAAATTTTGGAGAGTGCAAAGCCAAGATATTTCATATGGACATATAGCTCATTTTCTCATGCATAAATACGTAACCTAAGAACACATCAGAGAGGTAGAATAAAAGATCCCTTGTCTCTCTTGATTTAAGATTCAATTTGAACATAGGATATGTGTGTTCACTAAATCACATTCTTTTACCTTTATCCTATAATACTCAGCTGGGGTCATAGCTGCTTTAAATGTAGTTTTTCTTGACTATAATGTAAAGAAGTGGCCTATATTTATACACAAGTAGAACTTTTATGTCATTCACACCAATGCACTGTTTACATTAAATTATAGTACAACTATCTTTAGTTCTGACTTTTTCTGCCAGATTGCATATTTATGTCTATTACAGAGTCAATGCTGCTGTGACATGGATGCCATTAGTTGTTGTTAGATCTAAAAATATTATTGGCAGATGTAAAGAAATTTCTTGCTAGTGACAAGAGAATGGAAAAAATAAGATTCATGGCAGGAATGTTGAAAAAGATTTGGAGTTCTGATCTGGTATTTGTCTTAATTGTTGTCCAGCAGGGATTTCTACATATGAATAAAGGATCACTAGTAATTATTTGAAATGATGTTGAAATCACCTCAAGCCAGCAGGACGTAATTGCTCTAAAATAAGCAATATGTTCATATATTCTCATTACTGAGAAAGGATTTGTGATAGTGATAATTTCTTATTCCATATTATTATATTAATAAAGAGGGAGCTCTTGACACATCCCATGCATGGATTTATGTGCTGATTTCCTTATGGTAAAAGACACATATTTTAGTGTATGATAAATGTTCAAGGAACAGCTTGGAAACACTTTCCTATGGTATTGCCCTGCCCAAAGCATGGTATTTTCATATATGATTTTCCTCTATTCCTGAACTAAAGATAATGTAAGCTGCATTTTAAAGTCTAGTAAAGAGAAAATGTAGAGAAATGAGGAGAAAAGCATTGTTTGAATGTTGTGGCTGCATTTTCTAAAGGTTGCAATAATGTGAGGTTCAAAGTGCTCTTTCTTTTTTAGAAAAACAACAAAATAAATTAGGTGTTTAAATTATTGACAACACCATTAAAGGAAATAGTATCTCACTACATTTTCAATGACTTTTAAATTATACTTTATATCAGTGAAGCAAAGGCTGATATTGCTCTATACTTATAATGAAAGAAAATGCCCAAGGATGACTTGTTGCTAGGGGCAACAGAATGTCATAAGTGATCCTTCTTCTGCTAACAATATAGATGGATAGGCTGAGGTGGGTAGGTAGAAAATATGATTTGTAGTTCTCTGAGGGTTATCGGTCTTTCAAATTTTCCTGTCTGCCATGATTTAAGAAAAGTCTGTCAATGTTTTATGACTTTGCCTTGGTCCTTCTTTTGCTATTAATTATTTCTCATCTCAATTTTGTTTCCTAAAGTTCTTAGGTGAAAGACTTATATAAGTAAACTTGAACTGGTGCCTAGGCATGTTGTTTTTTCCCCATACATTTTAGTGAAAAATAGCATTTCTCAGTTCAGGAAAATGATTTGCAATTGTATCCTTTCAGAAGTAGGTAATGAGCTGAATATAGCTGAATATGTTGAGACATTACAGAAGGGTAGCACACATGAAAATAGGGTACCATGTTCAAAAGCTCAAGGTATTTCATGGCAATGTTGTTATGCATTCCCAGTGCTGAGTTTAAGACAAATGAGGCCCTGTGCTAGTTAAGCTATGAGGCCCCTTCCTTGGGTCCGGAAAGAGGTAGGACCAGTTCTACACTGCCTGCTTTGTGGCACACTCCCATAGGCTATCAACTCTAACATTATGTCTGGAACCTCTCCAAAATAGAATGCCTTCAAATTTAGAATTGCACCACATAAACAAAATCCATAGTAAGAAAACAAATGGCAGGATTGGCTCCATGCTTAAACAACGGGGCCCTGTAAACATGGCACTGTGCATTCCCTATGTCCCAAATAGTGGCTCTAAGGCAGGCCTGCACAACTAGTCAGTAGTAAAGGGCTAATGATAAGATAAGCTGAATGTCTGTGGGCTGCTCCCCCTCCCTGTGCACTCAATTCTGATTGGTTGCAACTCCAAAGTCACCAGTAAGCCCTACAGAGTCCTAGGGCACATCCACATTGTAGAATTACTGAATTAGTGCAGTTCAACATCACTTTAATTGCCATGGCTCAATGATCTGGAATCCTGTGAGTTGTTTTACAAGGCCCTTAGCCATCTCTGACCAGTTTATGTAGGGGAGTGGGAAGAAAAAGAAGGAAAAGCCCAAAGCCAAAACATAAAGTAGCAGGAACTTCTTCAGGATTCAAAGAAGGACAAGAAAGCCCTTCATAGGATCGGTGTTTTCCTGGGGTTATAGCATCCTTCCCCTTTAACAGCTTGCATTCCCACTGTTCCTGCAATACATACAGAGAGACAAACAATGAAACTTGAAGACAATTCTCTTGAGCTGATACCAGTGGCTAACCCATGAACTATAATGCCCATCATTTAAAACATTTATTGGGTGTTTGAAGGGAAGGGAGGAAGGGAAGGGAGGGAGGTAGAGAGAGAGAGAGAGAGAGAGAGAGAGAGAGCTTTGCAAGTTGCAACCCAACATATAAGGGAAAGGGAAGGGACAAAAATAAAGGAGAAGGGGAAGCTGAATTCCCCCAAAGCTCACGAGGACAGCTAAGAAAAGTCCCAGGATTGCAACTCTCACTTGTGATTTGGAAGCCAAACTTGTAGAGGAGTGGGGAGGTTTAAAGGGAAGCCAGCCTTTTAGTCCTACACATTTGGTGGATGCCTTATCTCTATCCAACTTTTAGGCAACGGGGGAAAGCATGACCTATGGAAAACTGAGAGCCCCTCCAGAAATATTAATTGTATTGTTGGTAAAATAAATCAAGAGGGACTCATGTGCCTTTGAATACTATGTGCATTTGAAAGATTCCAGAGTGGCAGGAAAGAAACATTGCAACATTCCACATCAGATGCAATCCTATTCACAGATATTAGGGAGTAAATGTACCAAGGGTTATGTAGATAGTGAGAGCAGAAGTGAATACCAAGTTGTATTTCAGAGGAAGGATCTGGCCAAACCACTCAGTACTGAATGTAGTTGGAGCACAACTGAATAATAATGTTGTGGATAGCTTGGACAGTGAGGATGAGGAAATGCTGGTGGAAGGCTCAATAGTTGAACTGGAGGCCAACAATGCCAAGTGCTTACCTCAACGAAGTTTTGAAGCAATGCCCATGGAAAGGGCTTCTTTTTCTCAGCCTTCAGAACAAGTGCAAATAAGTTCTTCTGAGCAGGCTGAGGAAGAATGAACTGTTCCAGCTTTCATGGACCTGTGAAAAGAGAGGTCTCACCTTTGCAGGTCCTTGAGATTAGCTGAGAGGAGAGCCAGAAACACATAAGGAGCTCAAGAGTGGCACCTCATTGCTGGCTGCAATATCAGTTCTAAAAGCGATGACCTTGGACTCTTGCTATCTCATGTTTCCTGAACCCTGGACTTAACTTGGACCTCAGCAGGCCTGTAGCCAGGGGGGGTTAGGGGTTCAACCCCCCACTGAATTTTTTCAGATAAAAAAACCTGGTTTACTCATGAATTTTAACTGGTTAACCAAATTCCCATGCTAAGTCTATGAGACACAAAAAATTAAGAGTCCCTCCAGGCACTATCTCAAGCAGATATTGACAGGCCTGTAGCCGGGGTGGGCGGGTGCAGGGGTTCAACCCCCCCTCCCCCCGAAATTTTCAAAACCCCTCCCAAACTTTTTTTCTGGCTATGGCCCTGGACCTCAGCTTACAGATTCTGATTCAACCTTGTACTCTGGACACTCTGGTAGTTGGCTTACAACCCTGGAACTGATATTTGCCTTCTCTGCTTCTGTTATTCTGAAGCTGTGTTGTAGAGTTGATATATTAATCTGTTCTGATTGTTATGTATTTTATATTGTTGGATTTTATACTGTGTATTTTATACCTCTGTATTTTATTGTATCAGAATTAATCAGACAAATCGTTCCACCAACTAAGAACGGCCATGCACCACCACCCACAGAATCGAGAAAGAGCTATTGATCTGTCAATCCTTTCCATGTCCGGGCTGGGTGGCGAAGCGCGTTAAAGCGCTGAGCTGCTGAACTTGCAGACCGAAAGGTCCCAGGTTCAAATCCCGGGAGCGGCTTGAGCACCCACTGTTAGCTCCAGCTCCTGCCAACCTAGCAATTCGAAAACATGCAAATGTGAGTAGATTAATAGGTACCGCTCTGGCGGGAAGGTAACAGCGCTCCATGTAGTCATGCCGGCCACATGACCTTGGAGGTGTCTACGGACAACGCTGGCTCTTCAGCTTAGAAATGGAGATAAGCACCAACCCCCAGCGTCAGACATGACTGGACTTAACATCAGGGGAAACCTTTACCTTTACCTATTTTATTGTATGATGTTGGGCTTGGTCCCCATGTGAGCCACCCCAAGTCCCCTCGGGAGATGGGGCGGGATACAAAAATAAAGTTGTTGTTGTTGTTGCTGTTGTTAATAATGTTTGCAATTCTTTTTGAACTAATGACTTGACAGACCATTGATTAACACTATGCTAGAATTTGGGGCAAGGCTGTTGACAAATGGGGGTGGGTGGGGGGAGATCATGCAGAAGTGAGGGAAGAAGGGAGCAGGTTTCCCCTTGCATGTGGCTGTGTTATTCCAAATATACTCCAGCATTGTGCAACAGCCATAGAGCTGATAGAACCACCATCTGGCTTAAAGTAACAGTGAAAACACACCCTTAGTTTTTAGATCAGATTATCACCTCTGTAGGATTCTTCAATTACTCCTTTTCATGTTTAGAGTTGGATATCTATGAGATCCTACCCTCTCTAGTGGTTAAATGTTTACTAAACATGAAACTAGAAATGATGTACCAAAAGGCATATTCATACCATAATTTTCATTTTCATACACACAACACCAAGGTCAAGGCCATTGAGACACATTATTTTGGGATGAGGCTAACAGATGAGACTCTGCTCTGGCTTTTATATACTGAATGTACATGTGAATGGGCTTATTGGAAAGCTTTTTAGGGATGCTCATAGCAAAGGGCAGTTCTAGGAGACAAAGTAGAGTGGTCATCATATTGCTCATTTCTTTGCTTCTAAAATGTTATATTTCCTTCACTTTCCTTGCCTTTTTACCATAACACTTTGTAGGGAGACTGTGATGGTTAACTCAAATATTTATATAATAGATATAAACTTCCAACTTTCTATGCAACTTGCATACAGCATTCATACCAAACTCAGAAGTGAACTATTTCCAGTCTACTGTATCAAACAGGGTAGGACAAAAAATGAAACTTTGAAACGAAAAATGAAAATGTTCACTAACTTTGGATATTAATTCAAGAATGGAGAAAAATGGGCCAGGCAGGGGGTTGGACTGGATGGCCCATGAGGTCTCTTCCAACTCTACTATTCTATGATTCTATGATTCAGGCATATCTGTGCTGGACCAACTGACTTCTTTCACATGTCAGTTGTTCTTAAATAACCCAGGAAGATGTTGCTGGGAAGAATCCCAATAGAAATAAAATTTCAAGCAGCAGCAGCTTGTGAAGCTCGTTGAGATTATTTTTGAGATGGCATTGAAAATAAACTGTTGATGGCCTTTTCTAGAGCATACTGTGATCAAAATTGAAGTCTCTGTTCTTCTTAAAATTGTGCTGGTAATTTGGAGTGAAAATGAGGGAAAAACATCTGTATATATTTTCAGGCTCTCTCTAGGCTTTAAATTATGGTGTCTAGATTGCCACAAGTTGTGATAACACAGAGCATTTGTAAATATAGCAATGTTCACATGCTACTTAGTAACACTTTACAGTTGCCTTCACCATCAACATCCCTTATAACTTCACCAGAGAACTGAATAAGATGAATTATAAGCCATACCATTAGGTCTATATTTTAGTCTACAGTGATGGGAAGGGGTAGGAATCTTAGCTACCATTATCTTTATATTGTATTCATTCGTTCATTCTCAATTTTTTATGATTGTTTATAATTGATACAGCAGTTCTTTTTGTCAGCTTGTTTTGAAAAATAATTCTGCAGTGGCTTCCTTCCTTTTAGGCTTTTGGACAGCAAGTAAGTAAAGGAACTGCGGTGGGCTATACATATTTGATACATAAAAGAAGGCTTTATCACTCGCTTTTCATGTTCATTGGAGCAAGAAAAAAACCCAGAGCCAACTCTCCAAGGCTATGTGCATTGTTGCTTTTCTCATGACAGTCACAGAAGCCAATGTTATGCATTTGTTTCCAAAGAAAATGACATTTTTATTTATCACAAATGATGGATCTGCATTTGAAAGGTGAACTTGATACTACTGCTTCTAATTTTCCCCTCCCCTACTCTCCTTTACTTGGAAAGAAATGACAAGAAATACCAAGGCTGCATATTTATTATGATAAGATATACATGTTTGATCTTAAAGGAGGCACTATTTTCTTTTCTGGAAACATGCTTAATGTTTAAAACACTTCATAGCCTCAGAATATAGATGATCTCAAAGCCTTCTTATAGCTTATAACTGAGTTCAAGAGTTCTCTTCTACTGCTGATAATTGTTTGCGTTTTGACTAGTCCTTGACAAGTCTTTTAGTATAAAGCTTTTTATTTAAAAAAAAATAAAGCTCTAGGTACAATGAAAAAATCAGGCAGCAGGGCTTTCTACAATAAGAATTTGATGCTGAAATAAAGTTTTTGTTTTTTGGAGAAGAAAATTTAATCTAGCACTATATAAATCTTATATTTGTTATGAATGATCAAGACATTTAAGCAGACATCTAAGTAAAATGATGTATGGTGGTCTTCTGAGCATGTAAAATGTCAGATTTAAATCTACACTAAAATCATTAATTAGTGCTTGCTTGCCAAAATCTGTCACATGCTCAATTAAAAGGCGTATTAAAATTCTCTTGGCAAGGAGTTTGATCTCCCTGTGTTTTTGATAACAATTAAAACTCTTATGTCGAATGCGGTGACTCTGAGTATGCCAAATTTGAATTCATTTGTAGTTTGAAGATGCTCGATATGAACAAAAGCAGTAGAGTCTGACAAGATGAAAGCTCCTGTCAAAGTCAATGTAAACTTGACTTTTCCGCAGAGCTCAAAGTGCGTTTAAGATTAAGGTAGATCCAGGTCTCAGAGCCTAGATGACTTTGAAAGTGCATATATAAAAATATGGTGAGTTGCTTCATTCCTGTACTTGAAATTATTTCGGGAAGTATGTATATTAAGACAATTTCTGAAACACTCTACATAAAGAGATAGCCTTAACAGCTTGAAAAGTAGTCTATATCCTTTCCGAAAAATAATATGCAAAATAGGTAAACAAACAGCACTTTCATTAGCTTTAGGAAAGCTTTGTTGCATGGAATCAGACTGTTGTTGACCTGACAAGCTTTATGTGGGGAAAAGAACAACCTTACATATTTTGATCTATCCCCTTACTTCATTCAAAAATACATGCAACATGGAAATGAGGGGGACTTTGATAGTTTCACGGTACAGTCAAGGGGCTGGCTAAGTCTAGATGAAACAGCTGAAAAATCAAGAACTTTCTGTTGAAGGCAAACCTAAATACAGTGTTAACTAACTAACCGCTAACTGGCTTGAAAGTGAGTTCCTTTGGGCACTGTGTTTGTTCTGAGTGTGAAGTCCATATATTTACACACCATTCTTAAGAGACTTCACACGTGAAACAAGTTAGCATTATTGGCCCCATGTAATTGATTTCTGTACCAAGGGGGGGGGGGACAGGGCTATATCATAATTATTCTTTTATATATTCAGTCATGTGAAATTATTTTTAGGCTACAATGCTCCATAACTTCATTTTTGCTTCTGGACTATTCAATACATCAGTTTGAGTATAACAAAGCATCTGTTTCTTCTTTTCTTGAAACCACATTAAGTGTTTTACTTCTGCCTCCAAAAATGTTTTGTGGTGGATAAGGCTACCATTGATTTCTAGTCATGACTGATATATATCAAGAAGCTGTTGAAATATTAGCCTCTAGCATGGTTCTTCTGAATATGGGATTCTGATAAACAAAGCAAAAAGACATGCATTGTTATAAAAGAGGGGGAATTTCTAATCTATTTATATTCTAACTGTTATGTTTTAAGCATAGATGGTCATTATCCTGGATGAGATATAAGTGCGGGTCTATCGAGGCTCTTGTGTTTTTATTCTTGATGTTACTATCTTAAGAATAAGTTTGAATATTTATGTTCCAGATACAATTTCCTTTAAATTTAATAATATTACACCCATTTTCACGTAGTTTGTTGTTCATGTTATATAATTAGTACAATTTTTACTTATTTGTTCCACTTCTAGATATATGAATTATTCAAGTTAACAGAAGATTAGACCTGGTTGTCACAATATTATACAGTCAATTGCATATGCCCTGAGATGACTGTAGATACTAATAAAATTCTTAGCATTCTAATTTCTGATGGATTTTTTTTTAAATGTGGATTCTGATTTAAATTGTAGATTGTATCATCACTTCATCACATTTACTAAATTTCACTGAGTGCTACACTTAAAATCTGGGAAGCCACTGTTCCCATCACATTAGTTTGGCTTCAAGTGTAGGATAGAGCATTCTTTGCGTAATTTAAGCATGGGGGCCAGCATTCTTTTAAAATTTTTCAGGAGATGGTGGGGAAGTGGATTTTGGGGGAATAATCCAAATGAATTGCCAGTTCTCTAATATGATGCCATTTGTTGTTCCCAGGTTTAAAATTAAATGTTTCCCCAATTTGTGGGGGGAGAAATTGTGGGAGGAGACAAAAGTACCCTTATTAGGCTCAATGAGTTTTTACTTAGCCAGAATAATTTCTATTTTAAAAATCGCCTTTCTGGGTCCTTTCCTTTCCTTCCATTCTCTTTCCTTCCTTTCCCTTCCTTCCGTGACATGTCTGTGCCTTGTGTTGCATGGGAAAGCTGGGAGAGAAGGATGATGATGATGATGATGATTATGCCATGTCTCTATGCTGTGCAGTCCTGGGAGTTATAGTTTCCCAAGGTCCATACCTTTCTCTTGGTGCATTTACATTATGGAATGAATGCTCTTGCACCCCACTTTAAATGCCATGCCTCCATGCAATGGAGTCCTCCTGGGAGTTATAGTTTCCCAATGTCCATATCCTTCTCTTAGTGCATTTACACTATGGAATGAAAGCAGCTGGACCTTACTTTAAATACCCTAGCTCCATTCTATGCAGTACTGAGAGTTATAGTTTTCCAAGGTCCACACCCTTATTTATGGGACAGCAGAGGGGGGGGGGGGAGAGGAAGAGAGGGGGAGAGAGAGGGAGAGCACTGCTGCTTTCCCTCCCTCCCTCCCTGCTTCCTTGCTTCCAAAATTGAAGACATGTAACAGTTGACATTTCAAAGAGAGCAGGTTTTTTTCACCACAAAGAATGGGGAGGGGGGAGATGGTGGGTGGTGTCTAGTGATTAAAGTGGGATGGCAACTCTACTGAAAGAATGCTGAGAGCCACTAATACATTTAACAGTATGATGAAGGTAGGGAAATTATCAGTTTCATTCCAACACTGAGTCAGACTGAGCTCAACACTTCCCAGATTAATGTGATAAAGTGGTCAAACTATTGTGAACATCATGTATGATAATAAATCATACTCCTAATCTTGAAACTGGCAGTGCTCGAGAACATAAAGTAGAAAATTTAATATTTGTGGAACATGCCCCCCCTTCATTCTTGCATACAACAATGGAGAATATCAAGAAGTGACTTCCCACTGGATGAACTTATGAGCAATTTTGTGCAGTTTTTAAAATTAGGAGTGGATCTTTCTTCTTTGTAATAAATTCATTTGCTGAAAACTCTTAGTTTTTGAACAAAAATCCACTTTGTTGTGCCAATGATATTTTATTTGGTAAACAAGTTTGAAAATATGATAAATCTTGGAGCAATTGACATCCTGTCAATTGGGTTGATTGATGTCCTGTGAAACCATTTCTCATCAAGGTTAGGAATATTTGCAGTATTCCTAAGAGCTCACATACAGAGAAAATGTGAGAGGAAAAAACCCCACTTAGAATGAGAATCTCAACATTTTTTCATTAAATCCAAACAGCAACTGGTAGAGTGCACTAGTGTTTTTGACAAATACAGACACACATAATTCAGCTCCTCTAACTGGCTATTTTTTCACAAGACTATTTGTTTAATTTCCTGCCTTCAACAAATGTCATTCCCTCTACGAAATAAAGTTTAAGTAACTTTATTGATGGAAAGAAGGAAGTTTCATGCTTATGGGACTTCCAATGAACAGAATATATGCTGGATAAATCATGCAAAAAATAATTTCTGTGCAATGTAGATTGATTAAATCGGTGAAAGCAAGAAACCTGATGCACATGTGATAATGTATCTATGTGTTGTTTGTTGGGGAGCAGGAGATGAAGGGTACAATTGTGCTCATGAACTGCTGGAAGATTCCCAGTGGACAACTGATTGGTCTCTTTTCAAACAGAATGTTGAACTACATAGGACTGTTATATGATTCAATACAACTTTTCATCTTTTCTTGATGTTTCCAAAGCAACTCAGGGCTTACCCAAAGTGTCACAACTCATTTGTTACAGAACAGCTCAGCCTTAGAGTACTCTGTACACATACAGTTTGTGAATTGTATATTTACTGGCATCGTTCTGAGACCTTGGCACAGCCATCCATTTTGTTCTGGAAAAGTACCCTGCATAGAAGTAGGAAGTCTGACAGAAATGAGTCCTGGATGGCTGCAGCCAGATTGGAACGTAACCGGTATTTTCTGGGCAGCTCTTGGGAAAGAATAGGGAAAAGTAAATACAGTAAAGTTGACATTACTATAAACTGAAATGTAACAAGCTTTAAATCAGCACAGAAGTAAAAAAAAAAGTCTTCAATACTAATCAACTGAAACAAAAGATTGAAAAAAACCCTTGGAGTTAAAGCATTCTAAACCAAATACTGTATACTGAACGTATTCATGTATAATGCTAGGCAGCACTGCCTCTTTCTCTTCTCCATATAATGATCCTCCATTTTTCCACGGGTCATACCAAAATCCATAATCCAAGAATCAAGACCCTCCCTTGACTTAAATGTGTAATACCTTACATACAAGTAAGCATAATCATTTCAATCTTTTTTAGAAAAGAGATATTGTTTTTAGGAAGAGACACTAAAGTGCACAATAGGAATGCCCCTTTGGGAAGGACATTCCATAGTTGAGGAGCCACTACTAAAAAGATAAAAACAAAAACAGGACTTTTAAAATTTTGTTCAGCACCTAATGAGGGCCCTCAAATGTTAATCTTCATTTGTTTTTGTTCGTTCTTAACTAATCCTTTCAAAAAACACAATCTACAATACCATAAAGAAGAGAAAACTGTACATGAAACTTTGAAGTCCTGAGTGACAGATACACATAGTGCTCTGGATTTAATGCAGGATAACCTCTGATGAAATCATTTACATTACTGGAATTTGGAGTGATTTCCTTTCCCTAATGTAACTCTTCCAAATGCTTCATCTGGGCTTAGGAAACTCTGAAGGACCCTCCCAAGCTGGTTCAGCTACACTGAAGGCTGCAGTGAAAAGGAGAAAAAATTGCCTGGAAATGTTGAGTTTTGGCTTGGTTTTGCACAGATTAATGAATCTATTTGTCCATCTTTTCTGTGGCCACCTACATTTAGAGTTCTCCAAATAAGTATCAAAGAAGGCTATATTTTTATATTACTTTTTCATACTAGCTATACTTGAGACTTGAGATCTTAGAGATCGAGTCCTTCACTTTCTAACTTGATCCAACTTAGTTCCAAGTCACTTATCAGACATGAAGTTATAATTACTTGGCATTTTTATATTACAAACTGCATAGGATTTAGAGCCTTTACATTTAAAAAGTAACTGTGAAGAGAGTGACAGTGCCTAGAGTCATATAACTGACACATTTCCTTTCTACAAGTTTTCAATGATTTCCCTTATTATGAAGAGAAATGAATCTCTTTGGATGATAATGCCTTTCAAACTCAACTTTTAACAGGTTTTAAGTATGCAAAAGAAGTTACTTTTTAAAATGTCCCTGTATAATTCATATTCATTATTTTATTCATTATTCTACAGCAAGCTTCTTTAAACTGAAGGGAGTAGGAGTTAATAAGAATATGTTTAGAAATTATGATGAGTTCTAATAAATTTAAATATAGATATGATGTAAAACTCTGGCACCTCTCAATAAAAAGAAACATACATTCATGGAGAATAAAGGGGGGAAATCCCTCTCAACTTTCTGACAAACAGAAAAGCCAGGGTAAACCCAAAACAATGCTGAACAGATGGGAAGAAACTTTATTTAAGTGAGACTAATCTGCAATAGGAGCCCCCAGTGGTTCAGCGTGTTAAAGCGCTGAGCTGCTGAACTTGTGGACCAAAAGGTCACAGGTTCAAATCCAAAGAGCAGAGTGAGCACCCACTATTAGCCCCAGCTTTTGCCAACCTAGCAGTTCGAAAACATGCAAATGTGAGTAGATCAATAGGTACTGCTCTGGCGGGAAGGTAATGGTGCTCCATGCAGTCATGCCGGCCACTTGACCTTGGAGGTCAAGCGCTCAACTGTAGGCCCAGTAGCCAGGGCCTATGAGCCATCGAGTGCTCTATGCTTGTAGGCCTGGCTGGCAGGGCATACAGGGAAGTGGCGATTGCTTGCTGGTCCTGGCACTTTGCCAAGGCCTGCATTTTTTTTTTCAGACCTTGGCCAGAAAAGCCCATTTGTATAGGCACCAATTTCCGTCAGTGGCAGACGGAAACAAAAATGAGGCCATATGAATGGAACAAACAAAAACAGTAAGTAATTTCATACAAATGCACAACCTTAATGGAAATGTGCTGTTCAGCTATTTTGTCTTCAGGTAAATGAATGCATCTTTAAGTCCTGTATGCACATATATTGCCCTCAGTATTTCTGCAATCTACCCCTTTTCCAGTTAAAGAATGCATGAGAAAAGGGCAGATAGTTTAATAATATTTTTAAAAGATTTTGCTGGTAGAAATCCAGTTCTGGTTGGCTTGTAGATATGAAGCCAACTAAAAGTCAGAAACTATCTGCTTCATATTTCTGAGCTGATGGCAAAATAGCCAGCAGTAGTTTTGTGAAGCTGAATAAACCAACACACAATATATGAATTGGCATATGGAAATAGATCTCATTTTTATAAAGAAACATTAACTAATCTTTAAAGCCTCTGACAGAAAAATGAAAGGCTCAACCTTTTCAAAGATCTCACAGAGACAGAAGAGACAGCTGAAGAGCTGCTAATGCAAACAAAGCTCACAACAGTTCAGGTACAATGGAGATATAGGACTATTGGCAGTTTATGTTGGAAGCATCTTAATCACCTTAATTAGCATTGAAAAGCTTATCTGCTGTCTTCTTCCTGCCTCTGGGGCATTCTTTGTTTAGAGTCATTAACTGCCCTTGGTTGGTTCATGTCTGGAAGTCCTCTGTTTTCAGAGTGTTGCCTTTTATTTACTGTTCTGCGCAAAGAATCTGCGAACCTCACCTCCTCCAAGGTGAACTAAACCACCTAAACTGGGCTCTACAGGCCAATGGATACTCCACCACAGACATCAGAAGAGCTGCAAGGCCAAGAACAAGCCATGAGAGTCAAGACAAAGATCCACCCAGAGGAAAGGTGTTCTTACCATACATCAAGGGAACCACTGACCGCATAGGCAAACTGATGAAGAAGCACAACCTACAAACTCTCTACAGACCCACAAAGAAAATCCAGCAAATGCTATGGTCAGCAAAAGACAAAAGGGATCCTCTCTTCTCTGCAGGAGTCTACCGTATACCATGCAGCTGTGGACAAGTCTACAGAGGGACCACCAAATGCAGCGCCCAAACACGAGTCATGAAAGAACATGAAAGGCACTGCAGACTCACTCAGCCAGAGAAATCAGCCATAGCAGAGCACTTGATGAACCAACCTGGACACAGTATATTATTTTAGAACACAGAAATGCTTGACCACTCCAACAACTATCATGTCAAACTACATAGAGAAGCCACTGAAATTCACAAGCATGTGGACAACTTCAGCAGAAAGGAGGAAACCATGAAAATGAACAAAATCTGGCTACCAGTATTAAAAAACTCAAAAATCAGAACAGTAAATAAGAAGCAACACTCTGAAAACAGAGGATTCCAGACATGAATCAACCAAGGGCAGTTAACGACTCTAAACAAAGGATGCCCCAGAGGCAGATAAGCTTTTCAATGCTAATTAAGGTGATTAACTACAACATTCACACTGACCTCTCTAACCCTAGACTTTCCACAGATATATATTAACCTCTTTGCTTAGTTTTCTCCATACCTCACAACCTCTGAGGATGCCTGCCATAGATGTGGGCGAAACGTCAGGACAGAATACTTCTGGAACATGGCCATACAGCCCAAAAAACATACAACAACCCTCAAGTCCAATAATCAGGACTCATTTTTGCCATCTGAATATCTCTGCTCGCAGGAACAAAAACATGGATGCACCTTGATAAAGAAGATATATTTAGGAATTAATGCTACTTGATAAATTTAAGAATTTACTGTGCTAAACATAAAAACATTAACATAAAATTAAACTCCTGACATCCAAGAAATTAGGAAGCTCAAGGCAAATGGTGGTAGTGACAGGAAGATATTTGGCTCTCACCAAAAATACATATATCATTATTTTATTTTTCCCTTACTACCCCATCTTTATTTAAGTACAAATAATTCCACTACACTTTATCATCCCACGGGTTTTGATTCTTGCATACTTGATAAATTATACAGTGGGATGTACATAGAAGATATTTTAAAGCAGTCAAAACAAGCCATTCATTTTTATTATCATCTTCCCTCACCCCTAAGTTGTGATGTAAACATATGTCTTAAGCAACTGTTGTTACCCATCCTTTCTAAACATTTCTTGTTTTCTCTTGAAATAATACTGTGCTTCTTATTTATCTAATAGATAGGGGCACAGTAAAATCATCACTTAACAGTGAGCGGATAAGAACTCAAATTCCTTTGAAGTCACATGCTGCCCCAGCATTCCAAACTGCTTCAATATATTAATTTTATTTTTTAAAACCTTAGCTGCTATTTCAAGAATTATATTTTCAATGGGTTGCTGTGAGTTTTTCAGGCTTTATGGCCATGTTCCAATAGCATTCTCTCATGACGCTTTGCCTGTATTTGTGGCAAGCACCTTCAGAGGTTTGTTCAGAGGTCTGTTGGAAATGAGGCAAGTGTGTATATATATGTGGAATGCCCAGGGTGGCAGAAAGAACCCTTGTCTGTTTGAGGCAAGTATGAACATTGCAATTAACAAACTTAATTAGCACTGAGTAGCCTTGCAGCTGCAAAGTCAATCCATGAGGGTATTTGCATAGAGGTACCCTGGCTTTTGTGGCCTGTGGGAATCCTTTGTTTCCTAGGTGTTTGCTGTCATTTCCAACAGATTGTTTGCTGTCATTTCCAACAGACCTCTGAACAAACCCCTGAGGATGTGTGCCTCAGACGCAGGCAAAATGTCAGGAAAAATGCTTACTTACTTACTTACTTACTTATCTAGACGATCCCTCTTAGGCCGAGGATGATGGTCCTCCAGTTGTGGGGTCTTGGGGGTGTGTCCGTAGGTGGCTGAAGAGACCTATTCTTGATCCGCATGTTCTCCCGCAATGAGGACATTGGTTTCCAGGTGGAAGGCGGTCCCGGTCAGGATTGGCTTGATGCTCCTTCCTCTTGGCATGTTTCTCCCATTCATGCCTCTTCGAACTCCGCAGTACTGCTGGTCACAGCTGACCTCCAATTAGAGCGCTCAAGGGCCAGGGCTTCCCAGTTCTCAGTGTCTATGCCACAGTTTTTAAGGCTAGCTTTAAGCCCATCTTTAAATCTCTTTTGCTGCCCACCAACATTCCGTTTTCCATTCTTGAGTTGGGAGTAGAGTAACTGCTTTGGGAGACGGTGATCGGGCATTCGGACAACGTGGCCAGTCCAGCGGAGTTGATGGCCTAGGAGCATGGCTTCAATGCTGGTGGTCTTTGCTTCTTCCAGCACACTGACATTTGACCGCCTGTCTTCCCAAGAGATTTGCAGGATTTTTCTGAGGCAACTCTGATGGAAACGCTCCAGGAGTTGAGTGTGACGTCTGAAGACCGTCCACGTTTCGCAGGTGTAGAGCAGGGTTGGGAGGACAATGGCTTTATAAACAAGCACCTTGGTATTTCTACGGATATCCATATCATCAAACACTCTCTGCTTCATTCAGAAAAATGCTGCACTCGTAGAGCTCAAGCGGTGTTGTATTTCAGTGTCGATGTTGACATTTGTGGAGAAGTGGCTGCCAAGGTAGCGGAAATGGTCAATGTTTTCTAATGTTACACCATTAAGCTATATTCCTGGCATTGCGGAGGGGTTAGCTGGTGCCTGTTGGAAGAGCACTTTGGTTTTCTCGATGTTCAATGAGAGGCCGAGCTTCTCGTATGCTTCTGCGAAGGTGTTTAGAGTGGCTTGTAGGTCTTCTTCTGAATGCACACAGACTACATTGTCAGCGGCATATTGGAGTTCTATAATAGATGTTGTGGTGACCTTGGTTTTGGCTTTCAGTCTGCTGAGGTTAAATAGCTTGCCATCTGTCCAATAGATGATTTCCACTCCGGTGAGAAGCTTCCCATCAACAAGGTGAAGTATCATAGCGATGAAGATGGAAAATAAGGTAGGGGCAATAACACATCCCTGCTTGACACCTGATTCCACCTTAAATAGGTCACTTTGGGAGCTGTTGCTGTCCAAGACTGTTGCCATCATGTAATCATGGAGGACCCAAAGGACGTTCACAAATTTGTCAGGGCACCCGATTTTTTGGAGAATGGTCCAGAGAGTGCTGCGATTCACTGTGTCGAATGCCTTTGCAAGGTTAATGAATGCCATGTACAGAGGTTGATTTTGTTCCCTGCATTTTTCTTGGAGCTGTCGTGCAGTGAGAATCATGTCCACTGTTCCTCTGGAGGGGCAGAAGCCATTCTGGGATTCTGGGAGAGTGTCTTGTGAAACTGGGAGAAGGCGGTTTGCAAAGATTCTTGCGAGGATTTTCCCAGCAGAGGTTAGAAGGGAGATACCGTGATAGTTTCTGCAGTCTGTTCTATCCCCTTTCTTGAAAAGGGTGATGATGGTGGCATCTTTGAAGTCTGCTGGGATTTTCTCGTTCACCCACACTTTTTCAATGAGCTGATGGAATTGTTGTATCAGCTCAGGTCCACCCTCTTTGAAGATTTCAGTAGGGATCCCATCAGGTACCCTGGCTTTGTTATTTTTTTTTTTTGTTGGCTGATGGCATTGCTGACTTCTTCCAAACTAGGCAGTGCTGCAAGGTTTGTTGTTGTGGGATTTGTGAGAGGGCCTCTTCGACCACATTGGAGCTGCAATTCAGAAGGTTCTGGTAGTGCTCTTTCCAACATAGTGCAATTGATGTTTTGTCCTTCAGAAGTTTGGTTCCATCTGATGAGTGTATAGGCTGTATGCCATGGTTTCTTGGTCCATAGATGATCTTTGTGGCTTTGAAAAATCCCTGAGCATCATGGGTGTCTGCAAAGTGTTGGATTTCTTCAGCCTTCTTTGTCCACCAGATGTTCTTGAGTTATCTGGTCCTTCTTTGGACCTCAGCTTTTGCACTAGCATAGGTATTTTTCTTAGCAGCACAGCTGGTGTCTCTCTGCTATGTTTGGAAGGCTTTCCTTTTGTTATCAATTAACTGTTGTATCTCTCTGTCATTATCATCAAACCAGTCTTAATATTTCTTAGTTTGATATTCAAAAGGCTGTGATGATAGAGGTCTTCAGTTTGTTCTAGTGTTCCTCAACATTTTCAGGGTGTTCTATGTGTAGATGATCCTTGAGTGTTGTTTGGAGAAGGGCTCGTTTGGAGGGCTCCTGAATGGCTTGGGTGTTCAATTTATGCCTTATTTTTCTTCCTTGGAGTCTGCGTTTGGGGGCAATTTTGATAGCCATTGTGGATGGGACTAACCTGTGATCTGTCCAGCAGTCGTCAGCACCTGTCATGGCTCTTGTGAGAAGCACATCGTGGTGGTCTCTGGCACGTGTAATTACGTAGTCCAAGAGGTGCCAATGCTTTGACCGGGGGTGCTTCCATGATGTCTGGAGCTTGTTTTTCTGGTGGAAGAGCATGTTGGTGATGACAAGGTTGTGCTTTCCGCATTTGGTGAGAAGCAAGATGCCATTTGAGTTGCTGTTTCTGACCCCGTCTTTTCCTATGATCCCTGCTCACAGGTCGGAGTCCTGTCCGACTCTTGCATTAAAATCCCCCAGGAGGATGATTTTGTCCTCCCTAGGTATCTCCGATAGGACGGTGTGCAGCTGACAATAAATTTTTTCCTTGATGTCTTCGTCAGCATCTAGTGTTGATGCATAGGCACTTATGATGTTTGCCTGTTGGTTTTTGGCAAGGTTAATTCGGAGGGTTGAGAGTCGTTCATTAATTCCAATGGGTGCTTCAGTCAGGTGCTTCACCAGGGCATTTCTGATAGCAAAGCCAACTCTGTGTATTCTTCGCTCTTCTTCAGGCAGTCTTTTCCAGAAGAAGGTGTAGCCACCTTTTTCTTCCTTCAGCTGTCCCTCTCCTGCTCTCTGGGTCTCCTGAAGGGCTGCAATGTCGATGTTAAAGCATCCCAGCTCCCTTGCAATGATAGCAGTCCTGCATTCGGGGCGTTCACTGTCAGTGTTATCCAACAGTGTCTGTACATTCCATGTTCCAAAGTTCATTTTAATGTTTTGGCTGCAGAGTGGTGAGCCCTCTGGACGCGGCAGTCCAGTCAGGGATAAGAAAGACAGACTATGTTTAGGGCACCTTTTCTAGCCCCTTCCCCATGTGGGGTGAGCAGAGTGGATCCTAAAAAGGGCTGCTCAGTCATGGATACAGCTGCCGGACTACTCAACTGCCTCAGACCTTGAGGTAGAGTGACTGAGTCCATATCCACCACCCATGTGCCAATCTGTGACTAGGGGCTTCCAGATTTCACAGTCCTGCCCCCGTCACCACTTGCTGATTGCCATGGGACTTTTGTTGGTTTGTTTTTATTTTTCTTGGAAGATGCCTGTGCTTGAGTTTTTTAAATGTGTGGAGGTCAGTGCATGGACGGTCAACACACAGGCTTCACAGAGTGAGGTCCCAGCCAGTGGCATGATTAACACAATGACGGTGGCTTCTCAGTCTGTTGCAGCCTTCTTCCGCCTTCACAGCCGTTGTAACATGTACCATGTTATCCTCCGCCTGCTCCGCCGTTGAGGTCTTAGGGTCTTTGGATTGTTCTTGGTCTGGATCCTCCCCTGTGGCCACTCCTGGGAGTGCATGACTCCAGTGGTTGTGCCCGCAGGTTCATTGGAACACACAAGCCCCCTCACCACTGCAAGGTGACAATTATATAGTGCAATTGCTGCACATGGAGCTTTACGAGCAAACGAGCAACAAAAAACATAGCCTCCCATAGAAGGGGAGGCATATTGCCCCTTATTCTGCTTGGGTCAGACCTCCTAGAGTTGGAAGAGACCCCTAAAGGACATCCAGTTCAACCCTACTTTGCCATGCAAGAGAAGCACCATCAAAGCACCTCTGACAGATTACCATTTAGCCTTTGTTAATGTTTATACAGGTCGTGCCTGCTGGTCTCTGCTATGTATGCTGTGCTAGAAATGCTGGAACTGCAACATCACAGGGCACAAAGTTATAGTAGCATCCAGTGCCAGAGAACATCCCAATGAAACAGGAATCATCCAGGATGTCCATGGATTCCCAAGTGAGGTCTAAGCACTCAGCAGCGTCTCTCTCTCTCTCTGTCTTTCTGTCTTCTTCTTTGGGGCTTCGGATAAAGGGCTCTTCTCCGTCCTCAAGGCGAGAGATGCAGTCTGGTTTGAGGAACTTTGGTTCTGCTACTGGAACATGGTCACATCGCCCAAAAAGCTCACAGCAATCCAGTGATTCCAGCCAAGGAAGCTTTCCACAACACATATCTTCAATGGTAATCCAGGGGCTTTGCATGGCTGAATGGGGGTTTGAACCTGAGTCCTCAGAATTTAGTCCAGTGCTCAAATCACTACACCACACTGGTTCTATAACTTAACAATGTTATCAGATCAAATTAAATTCATTTTCCGGTCCCAATTCAAGGTGCGGATTATCACCTATAAAGCCCTAAACAGTTTGGGACCCGCCTACCTTAGTGACCGTATCTCCTATCATAAACCCGCCCGATCTCTTCGATCATCAGGGGAGGCTCTCCTGTCGCCTCTGCCTATATCTCAGGCCCGTCTTGTGGGAACAAGGGAGAGGGCCTTTTCTGCTGTGACCCCCCGACTATGGAATTCACTGCCCATTGAGATTAGGCAGGCCCCCACTTTGCTAGCCTTTAAGAAAGACATGGCTCTTCCGGTGTGCCTTTGGAGAGTAACTGTCATATTTTCCTTCGGTTATTCCCTTGGGATGTCTATCCTCTAGACTGTTCCACTATTTTATGTCCCTGCTCCCCGTGGTTTTACTCATATGTCTTTCTCACCAAGTTTTAATTTAGTGTTCATGTGTCCTGCCCTGGTTTTTATTGCTTTTTCTGAATTTTGGATTGTAATGTATGTTATTATTTATTGTATTGTTAAATTGTGTTATGATATGTTGTTTTATATTTTGTCATATTGTATCGTTTTGGGCATGACCCCATGTAAACCGCCCCGAGTCCCCGTTGGGGAGATGGTGGCGGGGTATAAATAAAAAAAAAGGGGGGGGATTTGAACCTTTTATATGACTATATTTATTTGAAGTATATTTACCAGCAGCAACAATGTGCTTTCCTGTGTAAAGAAGCAATTTTAGGTCAACTATCTGCAACAGTTGACCTAAAAATGGCATTCAAAGATATGTTTATAATAACCAAAGAGGGAACATTTTATCACTGTTGGTGGAAGTGTGCAAAAGCAAAAGAATTCTGGAATATGGTACACAATGAAAGCCAAAAAGTACTAAGAATGAATTACTCAATTAAACCGGAGATTTATCTTTTGGGTATTTTGGATAAAGACATTTTAATGACATTAATAAAGAAAAGATAATAACCTTCCTATCAACAGCAGCAAGAATGGTTTATGCAAAGATGTGGAAGCAGAAAAATAGTTCTGAGAGAGAGGACTGGCTAAATAAAGTATGGGAAATAAAGGATATGGAGCAATTAACGTTTCTATTGAAAAAGAACACTGGCAAGGGGGTAAAAAAGACCGACTGGTCAGCATTTGAAGAACATATGAATTCGATGTACAATCCTTAAGAGAAAAAATAAAATTAAAAATGTTATAAACAAAAGGGAGAGAATTGAAAATAAACAGACTTGAAGAACAATGAACCGGAATAAGAGATGAACAGAAGCTCAACACCTTTTTTTTTTTTTTTGCTCTCCTTTTCTCTTTTTCCTTTTTTAATTTTTTTTCTTTTCCAAACTTTCCTATAAATAATGTTCCCACTCTTTCGTTGTACAAATATTAAGAAAATCTTTAATAAAAAGTATTTTTTTTTAAAAAAAATTATATCTCAGAGTTCTTTTAGGTATGGAGATGAGGAGAGGATGAACTTTAAAGACTGACAAAATGCATATTAGCTCAGCCATAGTATTCACATCTGCAGTACTCACAATATGGGTGCATATTGTATGTTCTTAGCATTTTGATTAACAGGGATGCATAGTGTAGTGTTGGGCAAGAATTCTTTGAAATAAGGATTCAAACCCCTACTTAACTTTGAAAATCCCTGACCAATTTTGAAAAAGTCACAGTCTTTCAGCTCAAGAGAAAAGCAATGGCAAAGCTCATCTGTCAAAAGAAATGCCAGGAAGACCTTGTGTTAGGAAAGTTATATGTTGACTTTATTTGAGACCACATATCAACAAGAAATATATGCAGACTTTTGGGAGGGAAGAACATTGGAAAAGACAATAATGCTCAGTAAATAGAAAATGAGGGGGCTAGATTATTTCAATGAAAATAGCTGCAGCCATGAGTTTGCAAAATCTGAGCAGGACAGATGATGACTGGGGCTCTCAGAGGTCTCTTTCATAGAGTCACCATAAGGTTGATTTGACAGCAAATAACTACAACAGATAGAAGGAGCATGAACTCCTGTCTCTGCTTTTCCTTTCATTTTTGGGTGACTGCACAATCAGAGAGAGAGAGAAATCCAATAACCTCTGAGACTATGAAGATATTTCAGGCATTGTTCTGTCTACTTTATCAGCTAGACTAAAAATCTGGACGTCACACATATTTTTTCTCAACTACAATCATTTATATATTTGACTCTTTTCTTTTGGAGGTATGAATTTCCAGTTTACTAATGTAGCATTGATTATCAGTCACAGCTATGATTTCACTCATTAGCTAAATATCCTGAAAGTGGGAACAGCCTCATTTTGATGAATAAGAACTATGTTTGTGCATTTGATTTGTATTTGTGCAAAAGACTTCTCTTAAAGACAAACACATCCCTGGTTGGTTCTGCCTTCAGTATAGCAGCCCGTCCATATGTCATAGCGTAGGAAAAACACCCCCCCTCCAAACCTAAAGCTATTGTGCGTTCTATTCATCCAAAAACTCAGAAATGAGATTTATTATCCCTTCTAATATTTTACAATGTTAACTCGGAATGTCCTGATTTATCTTTAGGATGCCAATCTTCTCAAGTGTGCTTGAAGTAAAGGATAATTCAGAATGAAAAATGATGGCATCATCTATCATTGCCTGAATGTTTCTGTATCATATTTAAATGGAATGCTCTAACTGATTAATAGAAGGGCTCAAAACAAAGAAATATCAATATCAACATTAATTTGTTGATCAGGTAGAAGCATAAATTTATCATGGTTTAGGGGACTGAATGTCCATGCACAAAGCCTTTGATTCGTGTCTCAGGCCATATTTTTTCAGCTTCAGGAAGTGCATATACAACACAAATTTTACTTTTAGAAATCTTTACTAGAATTTTTGTACAGTACTATCCTTTCACCATCACACCATGGCTGTCCCTAAATTTAAAACAAAAGAAAGACAAGGGTAAAAGAAGAACCTAAACTGACACAAAATATTCTACTGCCTGCGGCAAAAAAGTAAATGACTCCCTGCAATCCATCCAGTTCAAGATGCATAATACTTAAACCATTAAAATATACTAAATTAGTTTCAAAGGCTAGCTGGAAGGGCTGTGAAGACTTTTAATGAAAGTTGAGAGAGCAGGACTATTCATAATGCTGGAAACAGGACATCCTACAATTGAGTGTGACACAGCCATCAATAATACAATCATGGAATTATATAATTTGAGGTATCCCAATGGTCACCTATCTCTGTTTCAAAAAAAGATATTAATGATATCTGAAAACATGAACTGTAAAGAAAGAGGTTGCACATTTTATTTTAGCTGTATTGCTTCAATGTGTGTGTTTTTAAATTAGGCACTCATTTCTTCCATTTTATAGGCATTAATTGCAATTAATTGGAGCCCCCGGTGGCGCAGCATGTTAAAGTGCTGACCTGCTGAACTTGCAGACTGAAAGGTTACGGGTTCGAATCCAGGGAGCGGAGTGAACAACCGCTGATAGCCCCTGCTTCTGCCAACCTAGCAGTTCAAAAACATGCAAATGTGAGTCGATCAATAGTTACCACTTCAGCAGGAACATGACGGTGCTCCATGCAGGCCATATGATCTTGGAGGTGCCTAACGACAAAGCTGGCTCTTCAGCTTAGAAATGGAGATGAGCACCAACACCCAGAGTCGGACACGACTGGGCGTAATGGTTTACCTTAATTGTAAACCAAACACTCTAGCCTTGAAATCTGATCTATGAATGCATGTATACATAGCAGATTGAATCTATGAGGTGCCATGATGTTGGACCATCCTGGAACTTGATATGATGCTGTTAGCTGCAATATATTATTTTTTGACATGACCATTGGCTACTCTGTTGGCAAGTGGCAAAGTTAGCTGTGGCTCTGGGGGAAATCAAACAATTGTTTAACATTCTAAGTAGTTTATTCCATTGCACTTTCACAATTAGAAAGTTTTCCCAAATATTTAAAGATGGCAAGTGGCAGCAGCAATATGCCATGTTAGGCTTCTAACATCATCAGCTTAAAGAGCTGGTAATGTTTAGCCTTCAGAAGAGAAGGTTGAGAGGAGGGATAATTGACATGTTTAAATATTTTAAAGGCTGTCACAAGGAAGAGAAGCAGGCTTGTTTTCTGCTTCCTTGGAGACTAGGATTCAGAACAATGGGTTCAAATTGCAGAAAAGGAGATTCCACTTCAATATTAAGAAGAACTTCCTAACTGTGAGAGCTGTGCAGCAATGGAACTCTCCTTCCATGGAGGCTTTTAAACAAAGGCTAGATGACCATCTTTCAAAGAGGCTTTGATTGTGCTTTTCCTGCATGTCAGGGGATTGGACTAGATGGTCCATGTGGTCTCTTCCAATTCTATGATTCTATGACTCTATGATCATATACTCCACCTTGCCACCAGAGCAAGTGTCCACAGGTAAAACAACCTTGACAAGTGTCCATCCAACTTTTGTTATTTTTTTAAAAAAAAATAAAGCAAGTAATTTTTTCTACTGTTGAAAAAATTTCTATTATATTCAGTTGGAATATCTTTTCCTGTAATTAGAATCTATTTGGAGTAGAAGAAATAAGCTTATTCCATCTTCTACGTGACAGCCCTTCAGATATTTAAAATGGCTATTGTATCACCTCTTAATCTTCTTTTCTGAAAGCTTAAACATATCCAGTTTTCTTAGACATTTTTCACAGGACTTGGCTTCAAATTCCTTTCTATATTAATGCATGATGGATATCACTCTACAAAGATCATACTGGAGTGTCTGGAGTGACACATTAGAAAAATACTTTGTGTACTGACACAAACCCACCTCTGCCCCACACCCATAATATTTATTCTAAAGCGAGAAAATCTGAGAAAGCTGCCTATCAGTCTCTGTTAGTGAGATTCGGAATTCTATGTAAGCCACTAATACCATAGCCGTAGTATATTACACTATTCAATAAGGCTACATATATTTGCATTAGCATTTTGGGGCAATGCTTGCTTCATGATAGCCTGGCTCTACAGTATATACTATGAAAAATCTTGACCACAGCTTTTCATGGGATAGTAGTCACCAGGGGATAGCAACCATGGGTAGATAATAGTTTGAAATGAAAATTATACAACTAAATGTAATGTACAACACGGTTTGGTATGACACAGGTTGTATAATCAATCAATCTTAATGAAGACCATTTCTTTTCTCCAGCCTGACTGCTGGAACTGGGGTAGATATAAGATACAACTGTTGTGATGGAGTCTTTGAGTAATGATACTACTAGGTGCACTAGAAGAGGAAGAAAGACTACTCGTGAGCAAGACTCCGATGAGGAGCAACAAAGGAAGCAGATACAGGAAATACTTATGGAGCCTACTGATGATGACTCATTTGAGGGCTTTGAGGGGGATGATGGGGTTGAGAATCAGGAGGATGGGATGACAAGTTCAGAGGATGAGGTAATGGACTGGACTAAGGTGCGAGAGATCCAGGACATCTTTAGAGAACCCACAAGTAGTGACATGTTTGAGGGTTGGCACAGTGGGGATCCAGCTGGGTCTTGGGGAATTATGGGTTTGGATAAAAGATGGACTGGGTGGAGGGATCGGCAAGGGGCTTCAGCTGAAAGGAGGTCTGGTGGGGCGTTGTCTGATTCTAGTCCTGAGGATGATTTGTGAATAAAAGTGGGTTTGGGAAATGGATCACCTTTGCAGTCGGCAAAGTGTTTTTGGGTGTCCGTGTGAGCTGTTTGGGAAGACATGCTTTGGGAAGACTTCTGTGAACTTGCCCTGCTGCATTCTATGCTTTGGCTCTGTGTATAACCTGGACTGGATTTCGTATTGCTGACTTCTCCTTCTCAGACCCAGATTGGACTCAACGACGTCGACATTGTGTTTGGGTGACTTCAACAGATGTCTTTGGGCCCCTGCTGGTCGTCAATTCCTGCCTGCTGACATCCTGCTGGGAATTGGAGTGCCTTCTTTGTTGTTTTACAAAGTTTGATTTTAAACCGGATTATACTCCGGTTTAATCTGGGTTATTTTCCAGGACCTGGGGTTTTATGTTGTTTGCTGGGAATTCTGTGTTTCACACTGAAGATTGAGTGTTCTCAGCCTTTTGAGTTTGTTTTTTTTACTGTATTTTTACTAACGTCTGGTCTGGCGCTTTAAGGAGTCTGTGTTGCAACAACAACACCCTGTGCACTAATGTATGTCCCAGGAATGCACCAGAGAGAGAACTAGATGGTCTACCCATAAAGCCCCAAGAAAGCAACCAGTGTAGCCATCTGATCCCAATTTTTCCAGGCATGGTTGTATGATATCCTGAATACATTTATCATAGTACAGAGAATACTGTATGTACTCATGAATAATATGATGTCATAATAAGTTGAAAGCAGGTTTGGAGACCAAAATTGTAGATTTTGGTATGAATTGTGAATTAGTTGAGGGTTGTTCCATAGAGAGGGTAAAGCACACATTTTGCCTAGGTACCCCCATTTCCTCACCCAGGATTCAAATAAGCTATAAATGGCACTACACCGAAGAGAGTAGAGTAGATTGGTGCTTCTTTTAGATTCTCCTAGAATTGACAACGCTCTTCCCTTTTGCCACTAAACACAGAGAATCTTTGTAGATAACCTTTGCTGTAAAATACAATATTGCACCCATGGATACCTTGACCCAGGTTTTTGGGATTGGTGTTTTGACCAAAATTTCTATACTTATAAAAGAGTATGTAAAGTAAATAACATGGATTTATCATATTCTTTTTCCATTGGAGAGAGGTAAATTAGGACCCTGATAATCTCCTGATTTAATAGCATACAAAGTGTAAAAGAAATCAACATAGGTATATTTGTATAAAGCATGCAGAATTTTCTTAAAATAATACATTCTAAACACAGAGGATTTGCAGACAAAGTGTTCTCTATGAAATAAATGTGGGTTTTTCAAATGTTTCTGCAATTTAAGTTGTGCTGGGATTATATATATTTACTGAATGTTTCTAGTACCCATGAAATGTCTTCAAAGCAGATATCTTGGATCATGCTAATTCAAATCCACAGCTATTGTGGTTTCAAAGTTTTATACTCTATGCAAATGCAAATTGAATTATGCAGTTAAGCTATGGGAGTTAAAATCCTTTCTTATGTGAAATGGTGTATGTGTGGGAGGGGGACACCTTGCAGAAAATCACTGAAACAATCTGATTGACCTGCAAAAGGAAGGACAAGTACAGGTAACAGCATTACTTATTCAGCTTCAGTGTGATGTTGAAGGTTTTTTTTAAGGTGTGGGAAACTTTTTTTTTTGGCTTAAGGTAGCATATGAAAGGATGCTGCCAGTTTCTTCAAACTCTAAACTGACAGAATTCGAACATTTTCAAATTCATACTTGCAGTGCTTTGAAGATTTTATATAATAATAATAATAATAATAATAATTATTATTATTATTATTATTATTATTATTATTATTATTATTATTATTATTATTATTATGCTGCTTCTGTGACTGTTCATTTGTATTTTGATTCCGTAGCCCACTTGTCGATGGATGTCCAGAATCAGCAGCAACCACCGCGGTCCTTTTTATTCTGGGTGACGACCGAGCCAGTATAGACTTCGTTTTGGTTTGATTCTCCATAATGCTAATGGGTTAGGTGCTCTTGGTTCCATTCCTCAGCTAAGGCCTCTCTGGCTTGGTTGGACCTGCCGGTAGTTACACTATCACCAGCACAGCCTTCAGCGTCCTCGGAATGGTTCAGCCCCCCCACCACGGCAAGGTGGAAAGTTCCTTGACAAAATTGAAGGGAAAGCTGAAAAGGAGAAGACCTGGCTATGGCTCACAAATGGGACACTGAAGAAGGAGACAGAAGGCCTGATCCTTGCAGCCCAGGAGCAAGCCATCAGAACAAATGCAATTAAGGCCAAGATTGAAAAATCAGCTGATGACCCAAAATGCAGACTGTGCAAGGAAACCGATGAAACCATTGATCATATCCTCAGCTGCTGTAAGAAAATTGCACAGACAGACTACAAACAGAGGCACAACTATGTGGCCCAAATGATTCATTGGAACTTATGCCTCAAGTACCACCTTCCAGCAGCAAAGAACTGGTGGGATCACAAACCTGCAAAAGTATTGGAAAATGAGCATGCAAAGATACTGTGGGACTTCCGAATCCAGACTGACAAAGTTCTGGAACACAACACACCAGACATCACAGTTGTGGAAAAGAAAAAGGTCTGGATCATTGATGTTGCCATACCAGGTGACAGTTGCATTGACGAAAAACGACAAGAAAAACTCAGCCACTATCAGGACCTCAAGATTGAACTTCAAACACTCTGGCAGAAACCAGTGCAGGTGGTCCCGGTGGTGATGGGCACATTGGGTGCCATGCCAAAGGATCTCAGCCGGCATTTGGAAACAATAGACATTGACAAAATTACGATCTGCCAACTGCAAAAGGCCACTCTGCTGGGATCTGCACGCATCATCCAAAAATACATCACACAGTCCTAGACACTTGGGAAGTGTTCGACTTGTGATTTTGTGATATGAAATCCAGCATATCTATCTTGTTTGCTGTGTCATAATAAAATAATAATAATAATAATAATAATAATAATTAATAATAATAATAATAATAATAATAATAATAATAATAATAATAATAAACAATTTTATTTGTATTCCGCCCTATCTCCCCAAGGGGACTCAGGGTGGATTTTATATGGAAATAGGTTCTACTGAATTTATTTGTAGTTACTGCCAAATAAATGAGTTTATATCTAGAGGAAAAGCTGTAATTTTTAAAGTCTGAATTGAATTTATATCTTTAGTCATTTCCCTAAAGGCAGTGTGATCTATAAATTTGCCTAGTTTTAGTGCTGGATTATGACTCTGAAGACAAGGGTTTGAATCTTTGCCCAGCCATGGAAACTCTGTAGGTTACCTTGGAGAAATCACATTCTCTTAGCCTCAGAGGATGGGAATGACAAACTTACTCCAAATATTTTTTTTTCTAGGAAAACTCTGTAATGGGATTGCCAAAAAAAATGAAGTTGACTTTAGGATACTTAAAACTATGAAGTCTGTTTATTCAGTAGCATCATAGAATTCAGCGTTGTTTGCTTCCAATTAACAGTGCATTAGATTGTAACAACAGACCGAATTTGACTTCCAGAATATCATATTACTTTATAAACTCACACAAAGGGGAAAAAAAATAGGAGAGGAGAATGAAGGTACCCTGATCCCTTCCCCAGGGAAATAAAAGCTTTTCTCCATAATCAGTGTTGAACAATCAATGCTGAACAAATTAAAGATGTTCTTTTATCTTCTCTGTATGGTTCAGGCATATAAAGGGGATGTTCTTCTGTGTACAAATGATGTTTTGTGTTTAGGAATTGTTTGAGTGATTTGAAAGTTGTGGGAGACCTTATGTTACACTTGTCTTGGGTTTTCACCATGGCTATGGCTGACATGGTACACTTGTCTTGGGTTTTCATCATGGTTATGGTCCCAAGAGACCCAAGGGGTGCCTTTTCATTCTTAGGAAAAGAAAAAAAAATCCTGAGCAATCATAATTGGTGTTAATCTTCTGCTCCTCTCTCCACTAGTGAATTAGATAAATGGAGATAGTCCAACCAAGGAATCCGCAAAGTGCATCACAACCCACCTAACTTCTACTCTTGGTATATACATAGCCAGCCATCTGTGCACATAGGAAATTCAGACTATATCTGTTTATAAGGTTGCCATAGTTCACTTCCTCAAATCCTGGCATCTAATCTGCATATTATGCAAATTGGCCAATTAGGCACATTTATTGTTGCTTCCTCTCCCACCCACTATGTCTAAAATGTCATAGTATTTTTTACAGTTCCATTATTATCCCATATTTTCAATTCTTTTTACTCTCTGGACTTTCCTGCTTTTCCCTGACCTCACCTTGTGTCTTGCATCCCTTGCTTTCTTTTCATATACCACCGTCTACACCATTTCCACTTTTATTTTTCCTATCCTCCCCTGCCTCACTTCATAACCTTAATAACCACAGTGGTACATGCCTTGGTTAAATCCCAGTTGGACTACTGTACTGTGTTCTATATGGATCTGCTTTTGAAAAGTGCTTGAAAACTTCAGTTGGTCCAAAGAGCAGCAGCCATACTGCTAACTGGGGCTGCCTACAGGGAGCGTACGACTGTTGTGACAGCTCTACTGGCTGTCAACATGTTTCTGAGCACAATTCAAAATGCTGGTTTTGACCTACAAAACCCTATATGGCTCTGGTCCAGGTTATCTGAAGGGACATATCTCTTTCTATGAACCTAAGAGACACCTACGATCTAATGGGGAGGGCCTTCTCTTGCTGTTTGCACCACCCAATTTATTTGCTGACAGCATTGCTCTCAAATGAGTTGTGTTGCAGCCCAGTTGCCTACTTGATCCCCTTTTCACCCAAACACCACACAGATGAACAAGAAGTGTAAGTTGATTTAGAAAAGAGCATCTAATATAAAAACAGTCTCAAAACACATCAATGAGCTAGATTTCCAGAAGCTTAACAAAAAAGCAATGACCAACTCTGAATATTTATTATTTATTATTTACAGTATTTATATTCTGCCCTTCTCACCCCGAAGGGGACAGAGCAGATCTCAATGTGCACATACATGGCAAACATTCAATGCCATTATTAGACATACAGCACACATACATACAGACAGTAGAGGCATTCAATATTTTTCCAACTTCCAGCTTCAGGAGATCATCCTCGATTCCGGCCACAGTGGAAACTGTCACTTCATCCACTATGACACCAAGTCCTTTGATCGTAGTGTTTCCTCCTTGCTCTTTGCTTGCCAGCAGTTTTATCGTGTAGTAAATTAAATTGAATTAACCTCCCCGCATTAAGAGGTCCCCAATTTCTCTACTTACAGCTTGCAGCTGTTTTCAAACTGCTTAGGTGGACAGTAAGCTAGCCTATTAAACAGTTGGGAGCTCAATCTACTGCGGGCTTTGATCTCATGACCTTTTGGTCAGCAGTGATATGTTGCTGCTGGCTATTAACCAGCTGTGCCACAGCCCAGTCCTTTTTAGGAATTCCAAAAATCACTTAAGGCAAAAGCAAGGAACTGTAATCCAAGGGTTGTTGCACTTAAACTAGAATTATATCCAAAAGCTTGATAAAATAAACATAACCATAATACAAAGGCTTGATACTTGAACTTTATTATAATCCCAAAGGTTCAAAACTTGAAAAAAGATTTGTAATCCAAAAAAGAGGCATGAAACTTAACAGGAAAACAAGATACAGACACAAGAACAGAACTCAGACCTCCCAAGTCAGGCAACTTAACACATGAAAATCCAATGTTGATCTCCCCACCAAACATTGACTACAATTCCTTAAGAATACTCCCTCTTGCCCATGACATCACTTTTTCTCACACCTAGGTTCCCTTTGTTTATCTTTCAGTGTCTGGGAACATCAGATTTGTCTCTGTTTCACACTATTTATTTATTATTTATTTATTTCCATCATTTCTATGCCGCCCTTCTCATCCGAAGGGACTCAGGACGGCTCACAATCTGGCAAAATTCAATGCCGTATATAGTACAAAAAATAAAACACAGGCAATTAAAACAATCAATTTAGCATAATACAATAAATACATTTAAAACAGTACAATAAAAATACTTAAACTATCCCTTCTGATTTGAAAATGATGGGTTATCTGTAACATTCCTGTCTCCTCTACATTCCTTTCAAAGTCAATCCCTGACCAATTCTCATGAGAATCACTGCCTGTTTCTCTGGCAACAGATCTGAACAGAGTGAAGAACGGGGGGAGGGGGGGCAAGGAAGACATCATACCAACCTGAGAGCCAGTAAAATAGTTCCATCTTGTTTCCTGTGCCATAGCAACATGCTATTCTAATTTTACATACACACACACATATAATATACAATAATTTATATATATATAATATATTGTATATACTTATAATATTGATAATAATATTATTATAATGTAATACAATATTATACTAATAATAATATAATATTATAATATTAATTATATGTTATATATTAAATGTAATATTACTAATAGTATTACCATATAATGATATAGTACAATATAGTAATTTAATGCTTATATTGTGCTATGCTAATAATATATTGTATGTACATTTTATTTGTAAGCAGCTGTGAGTCTCCTCCTGGGTGAGAAGAGTGGGATATAAATGTAGTAAATAAATAAATAAATAAACAGATCTACCCAAAATATTCCCACCATCTTGGAAAACACTTTCTCTTTTCCCCACAGAAACTCTAAGCTCAATCAGAAAATCCTTATCCTTCATCCTCAGTGGCTTTACACACCTCAACAAGATGACTATGTTTTCTTACCCATGTTGCTGTATATTAGAGTTGTATTGATATCAAATAATTATCATACTTGCTTGGGATTTCGGATGCATTACCCACCTCTTCGGAGATGTTCATTCATTGATCTTGAGCACTCTTTTTCTCAGAGATCCAAAGAGAAATGCAAGACTTGTGATTTACCAGTTCCAACAAAATTTGGATTACTCCAAAGTGAGTGAAGCAGATTTGATGAATAAAGCACAGGTCATTCAAGGTTGCCCCACTGAACATAAATAAAGATTCCACGCTTGGTGGGAACATGGAAGAGGGCCTTTTCGGTGGCTGCTCCCAGACTGTGGAACTCCCTCCCAAGAGAGATCAATATGGCTCCATCCCTGCTGGCCTTCTGCAAACAGGTCAAGACTTTCTTCTGCCAACAGGCATTTGGGGAAATATAAGGGGCAGGCTTTGAGGAGGTTGGGTTGGAAGGGGGGATATGAGTTTTAATGGACATTTTAATGTATGTATTGCATTTTAGTTTAGTTTTTACCACACTGTTACTATTTAATTTTTTAAACTTTTGTACTGCACTAATTAAACTTATCTAGTTTGGATTGTTAGCCGCCTTGAGTCCCCATGGGGAGAATGGTGGGCTATAAATAAAGTTAACCCCTCCCTTACCTCTTGTACTGTGCTGCTCTTGCCATTCACTCTCACTTCCTTCACTGAGTAAATTTGTTTCATGTAGAACAGTTTGATAGATGGGTGTTCCCACATTTTGCTCCATGTCTTGGCTTCTACAAGCACTGAAGCCTTCCATTTAAGAAGAGCAACAGCCAATCATCTGGGCAAAATATGTAGTATGGCTACAATCTGGGTAAAAGCTAGACATTCAGATGATATGGCAGTCTTATCTGTTCAGACATCACTTGTCCAGTTTCAAACATATATGAATAGGAGAGTACCTACCCTAATTCCCACCATTACTGCTTTCCTTGCATGCAAAATGACCAGTCTGAAGAGAAAATCCTATTAATCTGCAAAGTCTTCAGGCATGAAAGAATATCAGAAAATCAGTGTCCTTTTTCAAGTAGAGACACCTGATCAATCTGATAGTTGTACCCGAACAGGTCATTCAATAACTGCTTTGGCACTGTATTAGAGGACATAAGTGAAGGACCATAATCAAAGTTGCCCAGGATTCTCTATTTTCTTAGTATAACTTGACTTAAAAAGCTATAAGTAATTGAAAGCATGTTTTTAACTTGCAACATACCCACCATGGAAAATAACCAACACAAGCAAAGACCTGCAAGTAATTTGACATTCAGGGTTTAAATCAATTTGAAAAATAGTGCTATTTTTTTAGAGTTTAATAAAAATAATTATTTTAACACTGGGCAACATTTGATCTTTTCAAATAAATTTCATTTCTTAGGAATAACATCCAGATATGTATGATCTTAATCAACATTGCAGAATGGTTGGGACAGATGTAGAGGGCTAGTATCTCATGGCCTTGGCCCAGAAATGTAAATATGATATTTACACAGCTTGTCCTCCACTTTCAATCTGTTTCTTTCTTTCCTTTTAAAAAAACCAAATAAGCATTCTGTGATTGGGACATTTAAAACACCTAGGATGACACTTAGTCAATATTTGCAAAGCATTTCAAATTCTAGTAAAGATCTTTGTTCACCATATTTAATGATCTTAAATGCCTATTGATTTTTGACACATTTAGGGTTGCAATCAACGTAAAGTTTATCTCACTTTCAGAAATGAAGTCATTTAGTTAAATGGTTTTAGATGGAATAATTGGGAAAGTAATAGTTCATGGATATATGTGATATTTTGAATCTCTTCAAATACCTTTATTGTAAGAAAAAGCAAAAAAAGACAATCTCTATTACTTACTGCTGTGCTGTGACTTCATTTGTCCCCTCCCTATTATTCTTCATACTTTCAGGAATTGAATCTTAGTGATCATTGTTTTAATATGCATTTCTCTGTAACTAAAGTAGATTAAATAGGAGGAAATGTCTTTGATTTATAATCAGTTACATTTCTCTTCCCTGCTTCCGTCCTGGCAACCTTGATTTCCTTTTCATGTTATAGAAAATGTTGCTAGCTGAGTATTCGTAATATATGAAGTGACATGCAATTGGGGCAGGAATCCTAAACAGGTGTAGATTGCTATTCTGAAGAAAAACCTATCTTTTTTTTTTGGGGGGGGGGGGGAGAGGGGTAAAATTTGTTGTGATGTGCTGGGATAAATAATTTGCACTTAAATACTTGACTGCCTTTGCCAGTGAAAATCAACCTTGAGCTATGTGTCAGCGAAAGGGAAAGGAAGGTCAAAGGATGAATTCCACCTACTGAGAATGTTTCTGCAGGCTGCATTCCAACCGCATGATTATCAGCAACAACTCATGGCAAAATATGCTGGGAGCAGGAAGGCTGCAGCAAAACGTTTCAGAAGTTTGTAGAAGAAAAGCTCAGGAAAAGTTTGCCTAGCAGTCATCAAAACTGCATTTTTTTCAATGTCCTTCCCATCAACCATCCATACAAAGAGTTAGTTTTCTTCTTCACTTTATAGTTTGAAAAGAAAAAAACCCCAAAATAAAATATAGAAGGTCAAGCAAGGAAAGTTCAGCAGAGGAATGAGGACAGAAGTGGGGAATATTTTAGAAGTAAAAACAGTGAGATGCATTCTGATAGTTTTGTTAGGACTCCGTGCAACTGGAGAAGATACAGAAGTGGTAAAGAATGTTTTCTTTTCATGTGGCATATCTACCTAAACAGAAAGCTGAAGATTAAAAAATGTAACACTATAGTTTGAGAACTCTTTCTACATGTCACCTTAAATTAAATACATTGTTGCGAGGTTTTTGAATGCTTTTAGAAGGGTTTTGTAGAGGGCACCAACTTTTCTCTGAAGCACCTGGCCAATTCAAAAAGCAGCTCCTCACTTTCATATTTCCCTGAAAAGTCAACTTCTAGCAATAACGGTAATGGTTGAGGGAATAGAAGATTACTGGAGTCCAGTACTAATCACCAGAAGTTTCAGAATGGAGAGATCTTTAAGAAATATTGTTTGCTGAGATTTCTGGATCCCTAAGTAACAAAAACACACATACACTTGGTCATTTACTACATTTTTACACATGTGCTAACTTTATCTGAGGATCAGAGCATCATGCTGTTACTAGTAGCTAGCTATGAATAGTTTCAGCATGTTGTTACTTTCATTCTTCTAAAAAGTGCCTTTCAAAACTCTTGAACAAGAGCTTTTCTTAAATCTCTTCCCAACTTTGCAATTCCTCCCTCAGAGTTTCACAGAAGAAGTCTATTCATATCTCTTGTTATCTTTTTTTTTGATGTTGTTGCAACATTTGGCAATCAGCCCTCCACCTAAAAGGAACTTGGGGTGATCAACACATTTAAAATTATAATAATAAGACTCAGGAATATCATAAAAGTAGAGGAACCTAGTTATTCACAAGATGTTAAAAATGGGAACAGCATTAACATTCGAGAGCAACATATCTGAAACTTGAATGAGACAAAGGCATTCTCACTGCTCATCTGAACTGTCAATCTAAATGTACTTCGGAGTGAAATCTTTAATAAAGCAGCAGCTACCAAAAAGTCCCTCGAATACCTGACATACTACCATATCTACAAAGTGGAACAAACTATGCAAATAATGGTCAGATACATGCAGGATAAGTCTTGGTCCTAAACTTTTTAGATCTTTTGCACTTACATCTTTCTTCTTCTACATCAAGAGTACAGGCCTACATTATTTTTCTCAAAAGAACACATGAATGTTTTAAACTTATCATGCCATGTCTAATTTTTCATAGTTTTGTGGAAAGGTTTGTTTTTCTGTGATGTTCCAGGATTTTTTGTTTTTGTTTTCACAGATCTGACACAGAGATAGTGGAGAGGAATATGTTCCATTAGCTGTCTAATGGAAACTGTTAAGCCGCTAGAAGAATGGCAATATATAGATGTTTTAAATAAATACATAAAATAACTGTGTTTATCACCACAGGCTTCTTTGTTGGAAAAGTTTTAACATGAAAACAACAAATTGATTTTATTTCAGCTTTTTATTATCCAACATGAAGAAATGTATAGTACTATAAGTAGGCCTAAGAAATTACCATAAATGCACAAAATATGGAATGGGTAGCATCTAGCTTGACAATAGTAGATATGAAAAGCATCTAGGAGCCGTAATAGACCACAACTGAACATAAGTCAACATAAATTACTTGGCAGCGAACACTGAGATTCTCAGTTGTATCAATACAAGTACAATATCTGGATCAATGAAACTAATAGTACTATTTTGGTCAGATCACACTGGAATATTGTGTTTAGTTCTGGCCACCATAATTCAAAAAGGATATTTGCAAACTTAACCTTATCCAGAGAAGGACAACCAAAATGGTAAAAGTTCTGGAAACCATTACCTATGAGGTGCAGCTTAGGGAGCTGGTTGTGTTTAATCTGGAGAAGAAAAGGGGTATGGAAGCCATATTTAAATATTTGAAATGATGGCATATTGAAGACAAGATCTCGCTGCTCCACCGGGAACTCCCTGCCACGATTGATACAGTAATTGAACTTGAGACCCCGTGGCCACTCGCTGGGCCCATCCTGGACCAGTTTACCCCGCTGGATGCGGAGGCTGTCGATAGGATCATGACTACAACTAGGCCGACCACCTGCTCCCTCGATCCGTGTCCCTCCTGGCTAGTAAAATCTTGCCTGGAGGGATTACGTGAACCTCTGTTGAATATAATAAATAGCTCCCTTGAGCAAGGAGTTTTTCCAGAGGGTTTAAAAGAGGCGATGGTATCTCTGCTGCTGAAGAAACCAGACTTAGATCGTTCGGTTCCCTCTAGCTACTGCCCAGTCTTGAATCTTCTGTTTCTGGGCAAGGTGGTTGAGAGGGCAGCAGCAGAACAGTTGCAGCAGTTCCTCAATGACACAGCCGGACTTGATCCCTTCCAGTCCGGCTTCCGTAGGGGTCATGGTACGGAGACTGTGCTAGTTGCCATCACACATCAGCTTCGCTGCCAAAGGGATCAAGGCGGATCAGTGCTGCTCGTGTTATTGGATCTCACAGCAGCATCTGATACGGTCGATCACAATCTATTGACCTACCGCCTAGCCATGATGGGGGTAAGGGGGATACCCCTTAAATGGGTGTCCTCCTTCCTCCAGAATCAGGGACAGTGGGTGGTGAGGGGAGGGATGCTTCCGAGTGGTCTCCGCTTGTGGGGTCCCACAGGGAGCTATTCTCTCTCCTCTATTATTTAACATCTATATGCGACTGCTTGCCCGACTGGTGCGGAGCTTTGGGCTCGAGTGCCACCAGTACGCTGATGACACACAGCTCATTCTGAGGATGGAGGGCCGGCCGGACTCCGTACCTGGTAGTTTCCATCAGTGCCTTGAGGCCGTTACTGGATGGTTGCGTGCCAGCAGTTTGAGTGTGAATCCAGCAAAGACGGAGATCCTTTGGCTGGGCTGTCAGGGTGGGAGGGAGATTCAGCTGCCTACCCTGGATGGTGAGACACTATGTCCGTCATCTTCTGTAAAAAGTCTTAGTGTCTTATTGGACCCTCTGCTCACAATGGAGACCCAGGTCTCTGCTGTGAGCAGATCTGCGTTTTTCCATCTACGTCAGGCTAGGCGACTGGCTCCCTACCTATCTAGGAACAACCTGGCTATGGTGAACGACCTGGCTTGGCCTTCCTCTGTCAGTGATCTGGAAACTGAAGCTGGTGCAAAATGCGGCGGCTCGTCTTCTTGCTGGGGTGCCAGCGAGGTGGCGTACCACCCCAATTATACAACAGCTGCACTGGCTACCGATTGAGTACTGAATTACTTTCAAGATACTGGTACTAAAATTTAAGGCCTTATATGGTTTGGGGCCGGTGTACCTGAGGGCCCACTTATCCCCCAACCAACCCCAGAGATTACTTCGGTCCGAAGACCAAAATTTGCTTGAAGTCCCTAACATACGGACTTATCATTTGTCTTCTACTAGGCAGAGAGCCTTCTCAATTGTAGCCCCTCATTTATGGAATGCCTTGCCAGTTGAAACTCGAACTATCCGAGACCTACTTGCCTTTCGGAAAGCCTGCAAAACCTTTCTCTTCCGACAAGCTTTCGATGGGTGAAAAACTCGGGGCTATGTCTGTTTTTATTGTTGTTTTTATTGTTGTTTTTATTGTTGTTTTATTGTTTTTATTGTTATTTTAAAGCTAATTGTATTGTTTTAATCTATTTCTGTAAACCACTCTGAGCCAAACTGGGAGTAGCGGTATACAAGTCAAATAAATAAATAAATAAAGATGGAGCAAGTCTGTTTTCTGTAATTCAGAGACTGGAATACAGAGCAATAGATTCAAACTACAGTAAAATAATTTTCACCTAAACATTAGGAAGAACTTCCTGATAGTGAGAGTTGTTCAGCAGTGGAGTAGGTTACCTTCAATTGTGGTCCTCTAGTCTCCTCTGGAGGTTTTCAAATAGAGGCTGGACAGCAATCTATCAGGAGTATTTTGTATCCACAAGGGTATCTTCCATCATGTTTCTATGATTCTATTTTAATTAAAAAAAACACAGACTAAAGTCCTATAGACATGACATTTAGCAGTAATAGTTATGAAGCATACACAATACATGTCTTTTACCTCTGTATATATATATACACATGGTTTGAATTTAGTTGGAAGAGGAAGTTGGGCATGGTGGCAAGACAGCGGGGGTGTTTCAACTATGTACTGAAGTATTAGCTAAACAGTGTGTGAGCTCAGATTAAAATCGAGGCAAAGCTTCTCTTTTTTGTGACTAGATCCTGTTTTTTCTAAATTCAATATGTCATGCATATTTAAATACTGCTTTGCACTTCTGTAGCTTCTTTCATGTGGGAATAAATCAAAGTGCTTTTCAAATATTAATTTCACAGTCACAAAGCACCTGTTTGCTTCAGTTCATCCCTGTACACTGAGGTTAAGAGATGTGCTGGAGCAGTGGTTCCCAAACTGTGTTCCGTGGAACCCTAGGATTCCACAAAGCGTTGTCAAAGTTCCACAAAAAAATCATTTAAATTGTTTTTTAAATTGTTTTTAAAAGCCTGTGCCACAGTATGACAATCTTATTGAAATTTACTGCTTTAAAAACAAAATTTGAATCTGTACCACTGAGTGATTTTGGGTAGGACTGATAGATATAGTGCTTTCAGCAGTCAGAAAGGATATCTGAGCAATGGTCCCCTTCATGTTCACTTATCAGTTTGAATCAGAGTTTCAGCTTATAGTTACAACAAAAACAAATTTAAGAGTAAGTGGGATGCTGCCCCAGATTTGCGTATTCAACTGTCAATCATGAAGCCCATTTTCAGAACTATTTTGAGTACAAAAATGAAACAAATACATTCCTCACTTTAGGAGTGAATTTAGTATTTTCCTGTACCAAAATAAATGTTTGTAGTTTTATCCAATATTTTCTTGTACCAAAATAAAGATCTTATCTTAAAGATGCTTACCTTTCAAATGCTTTCTTTTTATTTCCAAACCTACTACTTTATACACAAAACTCAAGCAATAATAGTAGCTGAAAGAATGAAGAACTCCATGGGTTCAGAATGCCTAGGGGCAAATTTAGGCTTTTGTGGGGGGAAGAAGGACATTTAGGATTCCACAGGAGAGGGGGGTGTCTTCTGAAGGGTTCTATGACCAAAAAGGTTTCACAACAGCTGTGCTGGAGAATAAGGTCAAGTCAGTGGCCAAATGGATAAGACACTATCTGTATTCTGTTCAGGGCCGGTTGGACATATGAGGCTGCTGACGCGGCGGCCTCGGGCGCTGGCCGCTAGGGGCGCTGTCGAGGTGTCGACAGCAGCCCATAGCGCCACAGCAGAGATTGCCCAATTCTCCTTTAGTACCTGGACGCGGCCGCAGCTCGCCCTGGCGACCTGCGGCCGCGTCTAGGAAGGGAGAATTTGGCCATCCCTGCTGTGTGCACGCACACAGCAGAGATCGCCCAATCCTCCTTTACTTCCTGGACGCGGCCGCAGCTCGCCCTGGCGACCTGCGGCCGCGTCTAGGAAGGGAGAATTTGGCCATCCCTGCTGTGTGCACGCACACAGCAGAGATCGCCCAATCCTCCTTTACTTCCTGGACGCGGCCGCAGCTCGCCCTGGCGACCTGCGACCGCGTCTAGGAAGGGAGAATTGGGCGATCCCTGCTGTGTGCATGCACACAGCAGAGATCGCCCAATCCTCCTTTACTTCCTGGACGCGGCCGCAGCTCGCCCTGGCGACCTGCGGCCGCGTCTAGGAAGGGAGAATTGGGCAAGGAGGAGGCAAGTGGACAATATCAACAGAAAGGAGGAAACCATGAAAATGAACAAAATCTTGCAAACATCATTTTAAAACTCTAAAATCAGGACAGTAAATAAAGAAATACACTCTGAAAAAGGGAATTCCAGACATGAAACAACCAGGTAACACCTCCCAACAAAGGATTCCCACAGGTAGGAATCAGCCAGACCTTGAAGCTGCAAGGCTTTTCACTCTAATCAAGGTGATTAATTACAACATTCACACTTGCCTCCAACAGACAAGAATTCTTTCTCCCACCCTGGACCTTCCACAGATATATAAACCTCTCTTGCTTAGTTTCCAACAGACCTCACAACCTCAGAGGATGCCTGCCATAGATGTGGGCGAAACGTCAGGAGAGAATACTTCTGGAACATGGCCACGCAGCCCGAAAGACATACAACAACCCTAAAGGGTAAATGTTTTCCTCCTGACATTAAGTCCAGTCATGTCTGATTCTGGGGTTTGGTGCTCATCTCCATTTCTAAGCCAAAGAGCCAGCCTTGTCTGTAGACTCCTCCAAGGTCATGTGGGATGACTGCATGGAGCGGCGTTACCTTCCCGCTGGAGCAGTACCTATTGATGCACTCACATTTGCATGTTTTTGAACTTCTGGGTTGGCAGAAGCTGGGGCTAACAGTGAGGGCTCACTCTGGTCCCCCAATTCAAATCTGCTGCGGCCTTTCAGTCCAGAATTTCAGCAGCTCAGCGCTTTCACACGCTGTGCCATCAGGGGATATTATTTCCTAAAGGTTGTGAATATACAATATTTCTGATTGGTTTTTTTTTGTCTGTTAGAGGCAAGTATGAATGCTGCAATTAGGAAAAATGATAAGGATGTAAAGACCTTGCAGCTTTAAAGCCTGGCTGTTTCCTCCCTGAGTGAATTTTTTGTTGGGAGGTGTTAGCTGGCCCTGATTGTTTCCTGTCTGGAATTCCCCTGTTTTCAGAGTGGTGTTCTATGTGATATGTTATGTGCTTCTGCCGTCTGTGGCCGTGAGAAAACAGAGCATTTACCAGACTTTGATGATGGGAATACTTTGTTGGGAGGTGTTAGCTGGCCCTCTCACGATATATTGAAAACATTGACTACAAAAATGCGTTGGATAATCCAGAACATTGGATAAGCGAGTGTTGGATAAGTGAGACTCCACTGTGATTACTACATAGCATTACTATGCATGGAACTACTTTTTCTGTCAAATTTGTTGTCCAACATGATGTTTTGGTGCTTAATTTGTAAAATCATAACCTATTTTGATGTTCAATAGGCTTTTTCTTAATCTCTCCTTATTATCCAACATATTTGCTTATCCAACGTTCTGCCGGCCTACTTATGTTGGATAAGTGAAACTCTACTCTACATGTTTAATGTTTAATCCCTTGTTTTGGGAGTTGTAGTTGGTGACTGAATGTTTTGTTAATTAATTAATTGAGTAGGGAGTTGTAGTTGCTGGGATTTATAGTTTTAATAATTATATATTATATATACTAGTTGTGCCCGACCACGCTTTGTTGTGGCGAAGTATGGTGGTATGGGAAATAAAGTATTGAGGAACTTGTGGTAGTTAAGGTAAAGGGTAAACATGTTGTCGAAGGCTTTCATGGCCGGGATCACAGGGTTGTTGTATGTCTTTCGGGCTGTGTGGCCATGTTCCAGAAGTATTCTCTCCTGACGTTTCGCCCACATCTATGGCAGGCATCCTCAGAGGTTGTGAGGTATACCTCAGAGGTTGTGAGGTTGTGAGGAACATGGCCACACAGCCCGAAAGACATACAACAACCCTAAAAGGTAAATGTTTTTCCCCAGACATTAAGTCCAGTCATGTCTGATTCTGGGGTTTGGTGCTCATCTTCATTTCTAAGCCAAAGAGCCAGCCTTGTCCGTAGACTCCTCCAAGGTCATGTGGGATGACTGCATGGAGCGGCGTTACCTTCCCGCTGGAGCAGTACCTATTGATGCACTCACATTTGCATGTTTTTGAACTTCTGGGTTGGCAGAAGCTGGGGCTAACAGTAAGGGCTCACTCTGGTCCCCCAATTCAAGCCTGCTGCAGCCTGTCGGTCCAGAATTTCAGCAGCTCAGCGCTTTCACATGCTGTGCCATCAGGGGATATTATTTCTTAAAGGTTGTGAATATACAATATTTCTGATTGGTTTTTTTTTGTCTGTTAGAGGCAAGTATGAATGCTGCAATTAGGAAAAATGATAAGGATGTAATGGCTTTGCAGATTTACAGCCAGGCTGTTTCCTCTCTGAGTGAATTTTTTGTTGGGAGGTGTTAGCTGACCCTGATTGTTTCCTGTCTGGAATTCCCGTTTTCAGAGTGGTGTTCTTTGCGATATGGTATGTGCTTCTGCCGTCTGTGGCCGTGAGAAAACAGAGGATTTACCAGACTTTGATGATGGGAATACTTTGTTGGGAGGTGTTAGCTGGCCCTGATTGATTCATGACTGGATTTCCCCTGCTTTGCTACACCCATTACAATGGTCCACGCTGGCGTGGCACTTCTGAAGGACAAGAGTTCACTTCCTGAGAAAGGAAGTGTCTATTCTCCTGGGGCTGCGTTCTCCCAAACAAAACTGATCTGAAGCTAGTCTGAAGTCTGAAAAATCTTCTGAAGAGATATCATGACCAGGAAACCTTTGTGTAGTACTTGTAGACTAGAAATAACAAAAAAATTAAAATTGTTGCAAAGTTTATTAAAATATTTATTTATTAAAATGCAAGATTGGTGTTAATTCTATGTAATGTTACTATATGAACATAATGTTGTTAATAAACTTCTGGTTGTAAGGTAAACTCTTTTATCCATTCTATTCACCTCTACCTTCTACCTTTTATTTCTCGGTGATTGGGTTTTTTTTGGGGGGGGGGCACCAAAATCCTGTTTCGCTTACACTTGAAAATTTCCTTGGGCCGGCCCTGATTCTGTTTGTGTCCTGTTTTGCCAACACATCTTTACATTCATTAAATGCAAATGCAAATTAAAATATATGCTATTTGCTAGCATAACCCTCTTCTGCTGGTTGACCTCAGAGAACTGATAAGGGAGACATCCATTGAGAAAAATTTGGATTCAGCTGGCCAAATGTCAGTTTAGCTCACAAATGCACTCAAACTTGCATGCTTCATACCACAACAAGTAACATGGTCCCTTTGCTTTGATTCTGAAGATAAGAGAACTAGCAATTGGTATGCATGCTGTCAACAAGGTGTCAAGAACTGTAAGGTGTGCCTGTGTGAAGGATCTCTTCAGCAGTCCCCGATGGGTCAAACAACATAAGTTTTCTCTACTCAGTGACTTGTTTCATCTCTTCTCTCTCTCTTCCCTAGGTACCCAAACTACTCAATTTGAATTTGGAAAATTACTTTTAAGAAAAATGAATATGACAACATGTTGAACTGATCCATAACTGAGGAGATAGGAACAGCTTTAATAATGGAACTATATGGAGTGCTTTCTTCAGGGAGGCAGCTTTTCATGTCATTTTCTAAAATTTCTAAAGGGAGGGTTTTGGAGTAGAATTATTTTTTGAAGTGGGTGGAAATAACAAACAGCCTCAATTAAGACTTGAAATCCAACATGGTATAGTGATTTGAACATTGAACTACAACTCCGGAGACCAGGATTTGAAACCCCATTGGGTGATTTTGGATAAATCTCACTCTCTCAGTCTCAGGAAAGATAATGAAAAACCTATCTGTCAAGAAAACTTTGTGATCTGAAATGACTTGAAGGCACACAACAACTAACAATGTGAATTAAATCCAAAATGGTGCTATGGGTGAGCATTAGATTAGCAGTCTGGAGAAAATGGTTTGAATCCCCACTCAGCCATGGAAACCCACTGGGAAACTCACGCTCTCAGCCTCAAGAAATCAAAAGCAAAGTTTCTCTGAAAAAATATTTCCAAGACAACTCTGTGATACGGTTGCTTTAGGGTTGTCATAAGTGAGAAGCAACTTGAAGGTGGACAACAGCTGATAACATTAGTGAAAGTGTAGAAGCAATTGCTTTTAAAAAGTATTTCTCTATATTACATATTTAGTATTTAATATACAATAAATATCTGCTTTGAAAATGAATTGGCTTCTGTGACATTCAGATACCACATAAATTCTATGATTAAAGGCGATACACTTTCTGAATTAGATTTGCCTATATGTTAACATGTCAAAGTTACCAATAAATTTGAGAGAAATTCAAGCTCTAACCAAGATTATCAAATTTTGGCCATGTCATGAGATGACATGATCCATTGTTGTTGTTTATTCATTCAGTCACTTCCAACTCTTCGTGATTTCATGGACCAGCCCACACCAGAGCTTCCTGTCAGCTGTTGCCACCTCCAGTGCCTTCAAGGTCAAGCCAGTCACTTCAAGGATACCATCCATCCTTGGTCGGCCTCTCTTCCGTTTTCCTTCCTTTTCCCCCAGCATCATGATATTTTCCAAGTTTTACTACCTTCTCATTATGTGGCCAAGGTACTTCATCTTTGCCTATAATATCCTTCCCTCCAGTGGAGGATGGACTGGTTGGATCTTCTTGCGGTCCAAGGCACTCTCAGGATTTTCCTCCAGCACCAAAGTTCAAAAGCATTTTCCTTCGCTCAGCCTTCCTTATGGTCCAGCTCTCGCATCCATAGGTTACTATGGGAAATACCATTACTTTCACTATGCGGACCTTTGTTGCCAGTGTGATGTCTCTGCTTTTCACTATTTTATCGAGGTTGGCCATTGCTTTCCTCCCAAGAAGTAAACATCTTCTGATTTCCTGGCTGCAGTCTGCATCTGCAGTGATCTTCATGCCTAGAAGTATAAAATCTGTCACTGCCTCCACATTTTCTCTCTCTATTTGCCAGTTATCAATCAGTCTGGTTGTCATAATCTTGGTTTTCTTGATGTTTAACTGCAACCCAGCTTTTGCAATTTTTTCTTTCACCTTGATGATAAGGCTCCTCAGCTCCTCCTCACTTTCAGCCATCATAGTGGTATCATCTGCATATCTAAGATTGTTAATGTTTCTTCCAGCAATTTTAACTCCAGCCTTGGATTCGTCAAGCCCTCACGTTGCATGATGTGTTCTGCGTATAAGTTGAATAGGTGGGGTGAAAGTATACAGCCCTGCCGTACTCCTTTCCCAATCTTTAACCAGTCTGTTCTGTGGTCTGTTCTTACTGTTGCTACTTGGTCATTATACAGATTTCTCAGGAGACAGACAAGGTGACTTGGTATCCCCATACCACCAAGAACTATAACTTTTGATAAAGTGGAAGATGATCGAAAAAAGAGGTGGTTAGATACAATCAAGAAAGCCATAGCTCAGAGTTTGCAAGACTTCAATGGGGCTGTTTATGAAAGGGTGTCTTAAAGTTTCGCATTCACTGAGAGCAATTAACAACATGTTGATTTAAGAACTATTTCTGAGGGTATGATTTTAGTCGAGACTAACCAGCAGGATTATAGTCATAGCATCAATGTCAAAATATAGTTTATATTTCAAAAGTTCAAATATCAAGTTCAACAGCACAGTTGCAGTTTTATAAACAAATGTGTTTATGCACTTCATTTAAAACAAGTACCATTAATTGATCTTAGACATTTTGGCACATACTTATGTATGTCAAATAGCTGCAGAGAAAATGACTTCCTCCATAATTTATTTTCTATTTATGTAAATAACTAAATGTACAGAAATCAATTGCAAATTGCCACAGCCACTGATGAAACCACTGATTTAATCAATACAGTATAGAGGTGCTCCTAGTGAGTTGCAAGGTAGATATGGGAGTAAGAAACAGATGCAGGGTCACAGTTTGAAAAGCTTTGTGGTTTAATGTTCAAATTTCTTTAGTGACCAAAATACTTTTTGTACAGCTAAAGCTGACAAAGAATCTTTTCCACAACCTGAACCCATTGTGAAAACACTACCAATTAGCAGTAGTTTGTTTTCTGGCAAAATTTAATTTGTGGGCTGTGACCTCTAAAGCCCTTGCATGACTTTGCTACAGAGATCTGAAGTACTTTATCTGTATATATCTTCCTCTCCAAGCTTATAATTTGCATTAATCAAGGAAGGTCAACATGTAGGAACTAACTGAAAATTCTGCTGAAAGCTGGATCAAGCAAGTGAAATATTTTCTATCTCAGAAATACATTAGTTTGTTCTTGGGCATGAGTCTTGAAGGCATAGGTTGTATAACCAGCTCTCCTGTCCTAATAGTATATACACTGCACATCTATTTTCATGCAAATTAAATTATGTTTTGACTTTAAAGCAATCTGTGGATATTGGTCTGTTGTTTTTGAATGTGTCCAAACAATGTAGATATAGGGTTGTTGTATGTCTTTCGGGCTGTGTGGCCATGTTCCAGAACATGGCCACACAGCCCGAAAGACATACAACAACCCTGTGATCCCGGCCATGAAAGCCTTCGACAACACAATGTAGATATACTCATGAATCAATCTTTAATAAAGCTGAAGAATATTTATAAGTACAATTCATTAAATAAATTTACATTCCACTTTCCTGTGACATTCAAGGCAATTACATTTTATACATTTTGTATAGAACACAAAGTAATACAATTTTAAATAACACAACAATTTCATCCCCTGTCATTTATAATAATGCACTTTTGAACTTTGTCCGGTTTTTAAGCATCTGGAGGTCTAGGATAGTACTTGAACAATGCCAAGTTTTCCCAGGAGCATAGGAAAAGGATTTCATTTTCAATATAGACACTCACTTTTATGAGATGTGCTCATCAATAGTCATCTAATTTCTTTTAGAATACTGATTAATCCTCCTAGAGATCAAAACGATTGGCAACTTGGAATAGTTTCTCTCCCAGCGGAATTGAAGAGCTTGATAAAGGCAGTGGAGGAAGAAACGAGATGACTTAACTGTCCTGGGGGATCAGAATACTAAGATTAGAAAAGATACGCTGGAGGAATAGAAATTCACACAAGCCTGCTCAAGAAGGAATGAGTGACATTTTTGCCATTCTTTATTTTAGCCGTTAAGTAGTGTAGTTCTGAAGAATCTGTACAAATGCCTAAAAATCTGTAATTTTCTTCATACATAGACACATATTTAGCCATTCAGATCCCTCTTATGATGTGAATTCCTTGTGGGAGAGTTGGGACAAGGACTTCAACATCCTCATTTCCAGTCTTATCAACTTTCATCAGTTCAAAGACCAATATCAACAGTGGAGACAGTGTCCTGTCTATTTTGGCTTCTAGTGAAATTTAAAGCCCTGGTTGTAAATTGCAATGTGTGAGCACTGCTTAAATTATGTTTGTAAATTAAATTACAAATAAAATAGGCCCATTGTTGCAGAGTGCATGGGAAAGATGAAAGGGTGAATAGTCAGGATACAAAGGAGGGGCTGAAACTTGCATCCTTGCCCCCATTCTTTAACCATAAGGAGTGAGGTTGAATGCCCAAACTGGACATTATCACTGGTTCTCTCTGTGTGCATTTGCATTACATTTATACCCACTCTTCATGATATTAGAGAAAAGATAACCTGGCGTGGTGAGCATGGCTTTTGCAATCAGGCAGATGGATCTTAGAGTTCTTATTCAATGTCAAATGTTAACAGCTTTCCAGTTGCATAGAACTGGTTAAATTGTCTTTAGCAGTGACTGGGAACTATTCATATTCTGTTAATCCTGTTCCCATATCTTCTGGAATGGGAAATAATTCACACTTGTATGTATATATTTTCTTTGTTTTCTTCTGCACTATGTAAAACTTAGCTGTCCATTTTGCACTCATCTCACCCAGATGTATGTTTGGGTGAAGGGAATTAGCACAATCTTGGAACTACCATGAATCCATCCTGGGATAGTCTGGATATATTTTGTTGTTCTGGTGACCAACTTGCTGTGAGGGGAAGCTGATGGACTCTATTGGTGAGTCAGAATGTTTTCTTTACTACAGGCCTTTTACTGCAGCATCATTTAGCTAATCATTTAGATTAGCAAGCCTATCTTACAGTAGTGAAGTGTATCAGTTTTTATTACAAAATGAAATTCTGAGGAGGCCTGAATATGTAGCTAATTCCAGCTCAAAACCCATGACACTTAGTTTTCTGAACCTTAAATTAAGGACAATCACACACTTCAAATAAACTTCCCAAGCCCGTGACTTTAACTACACTAAAGAAGTTTGAAAACTCCCTGAAAATTCTGTTAAGGTCAACAGTTGAATATTTTTGATTGCATTCAGGCCTCATCTGTAAGAAAATAATTCCCTGGCATTCCCACCATTTTAGCCATTTATTTTACTAATTTGATAACACAACTAGTGCTCATCTAGGTGTGGAAATAGTTATATTTGATGTAAAATGAGACATAATTTTTGCTATATACACTATTGATGTTATTAGCTGCCTTCTAGTCAAGTTTGACTTCTGGTGACCCTATGAATGAGAGACATCCAAGTTCTCCTACTGTTAACACTCAGCTCACATACAGCATACTTGGGGCCATAGCTTCCTTGATTTGACCTTTCCATCTGTAGTCTTACCATTTTGTTAGTGACTTCTACCTTACCTAGCATTATTGTCTTTTATAATGAATGATATCTTCTCATAATATGGTCAAAGTATGACAGTTTCAGTTCAGCCATTTTGGCCTCTAGGGAGACTTTAAGCTTGATGTGTTCGGAGACTCACTTACATGACTTTTTCACAGTCCAGGATAAATATAGAACTCTTTTCTATCACAACATTTCAACTGTGTTTTCTTCATATCAGCTTTCTTCACTGTCACGCTTTCACAACCATACATAGAAATGAGAAATATGATGGATTGGATCATCCTATTCTACCTTTATATGTAGTCATGCAGTAATTTACATGTAGTAAATGTAGTAGTTCAGATTTTATAGTATTTCACCAAGTGAAAATGGTACCTGGATGAATTTTTTCCTCATCATTAGTTCAGCCTATTTCCATGTTGTTGCGAAAGCAATGTTCAATGTGTATAAGATTCTCTCACATTGTTTCATTTTATCCAATAAGATCAGCCTAGCTGAACAGTCAGTCCAGAGCCGTGAGGGAAGATATTTTTCAACATGTTGATGAGTTAGCAGAAAGGACAAGTTCTTCACATTATGGAATCAACCTTTTCAAGCTCTGTTGAAATGAAATAACAACCTGAGAAGGGAGAATTTTCTACAAAAACCCAATCTCTGTCTGTAGTGACAAATTTATTGAAACAAATTACATCTGAAAAGGAGCAAAGAAGTTGAAATTTCTGTTCTTACAGCCAGCCCTCCACATTAGTTGGGTTTAGGAGCATAAGACCATAATGAAAGTGAAAAATCATGATAAATTGCTATGTATTTATCCGAGATAACTCCTCTCCAATAATTTCTAGATCTTCCAGTATGACTCTGTGATCAAAATCTATTGGAAGCTTATTACAGAATCACAATGAAGAATCTAGAGATTCCTAGAGGGTTGTTCTCTCTAGAAATCTCTAGAATAGATCATGCAGCATGACAGGAAGAAGTTGACCATAAAATAACAGTAGAGGACCTAGAGATTCCTAGAGATAATATTTTAGTCAAATCTATGAAAAATTAACTATACAAAAGTCAAACTCACAAAGGTGGAGGGATGACTGAAATTTCTCACTTAAAAATATCACAAGTTTGAAGAAAGTTACAGCAGATCATGTAATGTCATTAATGTATTTAGTGGTGAGATGAAGATGCTGTGGAAGCTTGAATATTTGCTTGCCTGTATTCCTCACTCTAACCTTCTCTCTGTATAGAAGATAATATAATTGCCACTTTCACAAGGTAAATACAGAAATGAATTCACTTTTTTACCATGTGAGCGCATGCTTAATTTCATTTTCAAAAAAAGAAATGAATTGGATAATAGTATTCTTGTAAAATGCTACACTCACAGAAGAAATTAGGAAAAAGAATACTAAGACAATTACGAAGTTGGCCTTACTTTCATAGCTAAGAAAACCCAAGATCAAGAAAGAAATAAACCTATGAAAATATAAATATCATTGTTCCATGATTGAATGAAATGAATGAGTTTACTAAAAAATTCCCCAGTGTTGTATCCTCTGAAATCCTAGTTCTGTCACTGTACATGATGAAATGATACAAGAAGACAAGAACTAGTAAACACATGAGGTAATCTAACATTTGCTTCATGTAGACCAGATTTGTTTGGGAAGCTACAAGAATAAACTAAACAGGTAGCTTATAATTATGAGTTTTCATGAATAAAACATGTATTATTATGAATAAAACATTATTATTTTGTCTATTTTTGCCTAATTTCAAATAATCATGAATTCATATTTCATTATACAAAGAGACCATAGCACCTTTGAGACTAACTGAAAGAGAGAAGTTAGTAGCATAAGCTTTTGCATACTGATCCGGACTAACATAGCTATGTTTTTGAATTGGCATGCATCATGTTTGTAATGATAAGCAGCCTATTAAGAAAAAGACCAGATACATCACAAGCTTGGTTCTTCATCAGGCAAAGATGTTAAATATCAAATAGGAGAAAAAAGGTTTGAGATGTTAATTCAAAGACCTATATGGTCTGAGATATTCTGTTTTTATAGTATTGAAGGATTTCAATAAAGGCAATCCAATTTGCCCCCAACCTTGCTCACTGGGGTGTGGGGTGTTGGCCTCCAGTGAACATACTCATAATTATTTCTGTCACAATCAGTGTTAGAACTTGGAGAGTCATGGGGTAAATACAGAGCTTAAAGCTTATACTGTATAAGTTAGAGGGTGGGAGCTGAACTTAAACGTGGAGGGGTAGTCAAATGCAAGAAGCCAAAATAGAAGAGTCTGTACCATCCTTAGCACTTCTACTTTGTCTTCTTGTCTTTGATTACCCTTCCACCTTTGACACATCATAAGCTTACCCATCACTTCAGGGATGAGTAGTTTCCCTCTTTCCCATGATTTTTTGTCTACCATTAACTGTCACCTGGGAAAATATTAATTCAGCCATGGCAGTAGTGTAACTACCAACAGGTCCAACCAAGCCAGAGAGGCCTCAGCTGAGGAGCAGAACTAAGAGCACCTAACCCATTAGCATTATGGAGAATCAAACCAAAACGAAGTCTATACTGGCTCGGTCATAGCCCAGGATAAAAAGGACTGCGGTGGATGCTGCTGATTCTGGACATCCATCAACAAGTGGGCTACGGAATCAAAATACAAATGAACAGTCACAGAAGCAGCAGAAATATACAATGCCAGAAAACCGCATAGTTATGAAATGCTATTACAACTCTGAACCTCAAAAGCGCGGCTACCAAAAAAGCATCAGCTATGTAAACAAGAATACCCTGACTCACAGATAACAGAACCCCAACACCAACGAAGATTCATAATCAGAAACAAAATGTTCAGTGAAGTTGAACTCGAAAAAATCCAGAAAATCTGCAAAGCAAATTACCATCAGACCACAGCACAGACAGTAGCAGAGACTCCAGCCACACTTGGAATGGTGGAACAGATTGAACTAGAAGAAAGTGTGGCGCTTTTGCAAGAATTTGAAGAACCAGCACTTGAAACACCTGTTGAACCACCAGGAACCTTGACAGCAAGACAACAAGAGCTCAAGGATAAGATCATGGCTCATGCTGCAGCAAATGCAATAAGAAAGTGGCTCCCAACTCTAAAAACAGTGCCCAAGAGACACCTGGCACCTCTCATGAAAGATGTGAATACAGTACTCTCCACTGTCCAAATAACATCAATTGAACAAACAAACCAGTATGCCTACAGTGCAGCAGTGATAGTAACAGAAGAGCTTGGGCTCCTACAACCAAGGCAGCCCCAAAGAAAATCGACTCTAAAACAAAAGTGGAAGGTCAGGCTAGAGTTGAAAATCAAAAAGCTTAGATCAGATGCAAGTAACCTGAAAAATATGAAAGAGAAAAAACTGAAGAATGACAAAATCAAGCAATACCTGATCCGAAAGTACTGGCTGAACACCAGAAAAATTGAAGAAGCTTTGGAAATCGTGAAAGAACAAATTACAGCAACAGCCAGAAAAATTGAAAGATATGAAGCCAGAATCATCCAGTACAGACAAAATCAACTGTTTCAATCAGACCAAAGACGGTTCTACCAGAGTCTAAACCAAACAACAGACACAGTAACCATAAAGTCAAAGAAAACTGCAACAACAAAGTTCTGGAAAGAGCTTTGGGAAAATAATAAGAACTACAACAAAAACGCTGGGTGGATAAAGCAGTTTGAAGGAAACTATCTTGTTTACTGTATCATACAATAAAATAATAATAATAATAATAATAATAATAATAATAATAATAATAATAATAGCTGTAAGAAAATCACACAGACAGACTACAAACAGAGGCACAACTATGTGGCCCAAATGATTCATTGGAACTTATGCCTCAAGTACCACCTTCCAGCAGCAAAGAACTGGTGGGATCACAAACCTGCAAAAGTATTGGAAAATGAGCACGCAAAGATACTGTGGGACTTCCGAATCCAGACTGGCAAAGTTCTGGATCACAACACACCAGACATCACAGTTGTGGAAAAGAAAAAGGTTTGGATCATTGATGTTGCCATCCCAGGTGACAGTCGCAATGACGAAAAACAGCAGGAAAAACTCAGCCGCTATCAGGACCTCAGGATTGAACTTCAAAGACTCTGGCAGAAACCAGTGCAGGTGGTCCCGGTGGTGATGGGCACACTGGGTGCCGTGCCAAAATATCTCAGCCGGCATTTGGAAACAATAGACATTGACAAAATTACGATCTGCCAACTGCAAAAGGCCACCCTGCTGGGATCTGCGCGCATCATCTGAAAATACATCACACAGTCCTAGACACTTAGGAAATGTTCGACTTGTGATTTTGTGGTATGAAATCCAGCATATCTATCTTGTTTGCTGTGTAATAATAATAATAATAATAATAATAATAATAATAATAATAATAATAATAATAATAATAATAATAATAATTTTTTATCTTTCCTCATGGCTCGAGGCGGGTTACAACATTGCTAAAACACATAATCAAAATACATCATATGAGTGGGAAGTATTGTCCTGCAAGTTGACCCAGCAGATGCCTAGCTAGGGAAAAACACAGCTTTTGAGTAACTGAGCAATTGGGGAAACTTCAGGGGCTTCTTTTGCCTTCATTTTTACAGCTATTGGGGTTAAACTTGATACCGTGGTAGAACCCATTTACTACTGTTAGCCCACCAAATTTCAGAACATTTCCCTTTTACACAGAATGTTGGGGGAATTTCCAAAGGTTTTATAAACTTTTTTAAAAAAAGACTAAAAGAACTATCTCTTTGAATTTTCTGTACAATGGCACACGATAGCAGGGGATCATTCCCCCCAAGTTTTGGAAATATTTATACATCTACTGGTTTTAGGGACGTTTTTGCAGTTTAATAAACTTTCCCCGTGTTTTTATGATAGAAACAATTAGGAAATGACGCTTATAACCCAGGAACTAAAATTAAAGTGTAGAATATTAACCAATAACCACCAATTTATTGGAACTCTGGCTGGCTACGGAGAGGGAGATATTTCTCTTCTCTATCCTGATTGGGTCTTTCTGATGCTGATGCATTCTGAGAAATGTAGTTTAAGGCAGGACCTTTTGCATTCTCTGTCATATGTCTCCTTGCCTTTCCAAACTACATTTCCTAGAGTTCTCTGCTTCTTCCCAAGGAACTCTGCTTTCTCCCTCCATGCCCTCTTCTAATGGCAAAAGGCTATTAATTTACAGAAGAAAAGCAGCCTTTTTGGCTTGACTTTGCTTCCTTGCCATGAAAATGAAACTGTCTTTGGGAGCCTTCTGAGATTTACAAAACTAAAACCAAAATGTATTGGGTAAGTTTCAATTCTAAAGTGTTTGGCGTGGGCCATGCCCACGTGTCAGAAATCAATTTGAAAGTGCAGATCTTACAAATTTTAATATGACTTTAGAAATTTTAGAAATTTTTGCACATCTCATACAGAAAGGAACGGAGAGAAAATCAAAGCTGAAAAGCAACTCTGAGTCACACCATAATTTGCCTGTAAAAATGATGATGATGATGATGATGATAATTTTTATTTATTTATTTATTTATTTATTTACAGCATTTATATTCCGCCCTTCTCACCCCGAAGGGGACTCAGGGCGGATCACATTGCACACATAAAGGCAAACATTCATTGCCATAACATAGAACAGAGACAGAGACAAGACGCAGGCACGGGCTGGCCTCGAACTCATGACCTCTTGGTCAGAGTGATTTGTTTCAGCTGGCTTGCTTTCCAGCCTGTGCCACAGCCCGGCCCGCCTCTCCTCATGGCTTGAGGAAGGTTACAACATTGTGAAACATACATTCACTCAAAAACATTATTTAAAATACACATATTAAAACATGTTTCCACAAAATGCATATTAAAATACACAAAACAGAGAATAAACAGAAGATGCAAGTTTAAAATTTGTTATTAAAACTGTTTGGGTACATTTGAATCAGTGCTGGATTTACCATTGTGCTTAGGTGAGCTTAAGCACAGGGCCCCATTGGCCGGGGGGGGGGGGTGTTTTGGAGTGATTCCAGACATAATGATAGAGCTGATAGTTTATGGGAGGGTGCCACACAGCAGGCAGTGAAAGCTTACCAGACGTACCTCCTTCAAGGCCCAAAGAAGGGGCCTCATAACTTACCTAACACAGAGCCTCATTTGTCCTACATTTGGCACTGATTGTAATGCTTAGGCCATACTGTGTTGGGTATGATGTATGACTTAAATGTGTTACATATGCCTAAAACACAGATAAAAAACTAAACCAAAACAATCAACAAAACCTTTCCATGGAAATATTAAAACTATTTATTGATGGCCCTAATATTAAAATGGAATGGCATCTCAAAGGAGAGATGATAATGGTGGCCACCAATCTGTAAAGACCGGTATTGTATTTTGAAGGACTTTTGCCAGCAAACCACAGGGAAGCAACTCAGATCCTGATTTAAATGCTAGGTAGACTCAAACTGTGATCTTGGATGCCTTTACACTATAGAATTAATGGAGTGTGACACTACTTTTACCAACAAACCACAAAGAAGCACCTCAAATCCTGATTTAAATGCTCAAGTGGACTCAAGCTGTGTTATTGGATGCCTGTACCCTATAGAATGAATGGAGTGAGACACTACTTTTACTGTCATGAATGAATGCAGTGGAATCCTGGGATTTGTAGTTTGGTGACACATCAGTTCTCTTTGGCAGAGAAGGCTAAGATTGCTTAAATACAACTTTAATGATTCAATTGCATTGACCATGGCAGTTGAAGTGCCAACTTGCATTAATGCTACAGTGTAGATGCTCCCATAGACCATATGTCCCAAAACCATTCAGTTAAATGCCTAAGCGACTTACGAGGAAAAATCCCATATACTCTTATCACATAGGTACACACAGATATCGCCATTCAAATGGGACAAGCTAAAAATTGGAAACATTTCCTTAGCCTGATACAAAAGTGTTTGCTTAGGTGCATATATGTTACAATACTTTATTGGCTTTGTGTTTCCTTACAATATTCATGAAAGTTCAGATGTATGGTAATATTATGCAGGTAACAGAGTAAGATGCTAATCAGTTTTATTTTGAGTTATACATTTTCCTTCTGTTGCTGCTGTGAATTGTATTCCATCTTTAACAAACGGCATATTTGAAAACAACCAGGGCAATCTATAGCATTCAATCTTATTACATCCCACTCACAAGGTTTAGGACTGCAATTACTTTGCTGCTTTCATTGCTATCTTAAAAACACACCCAATACATACCCACCCCAAATTGGAGCTGGTAGTTAACACTATCTTCTGAAATCTACATCAGGGAATGCTGCTCTGAAAGTCTTAAAGAACAGGTTATGCTGGGAAGTGTTAACCGATAGAATGAAACCAACATATGTCACTTTGCCAATGTTAATTAATATCTAGCATACTTAGATTTTAACTCAAAACCAAGCTATCCATATATATAAAAGAGTGATGGAATTCGGGCACCAAGCAAAACAACAAAACTAAACACCCTCCAAACTCCAAATTTGACAACAGAATCCATTATCCATGCCTCCAGGTTGAAACAACAAAACATCGGGTCAGAACCTCCACAGGATCCACTCACCCCACACTCCTCCAAAACAAGGGCGGGAGAGGGAATGCCCAGCTTTGCCTTTCCCCTCTCTCTGTTACCCCTCCTCCCATGACGTCACTCCCCGGCCGGCTGACAACTGCTGTTCCCCGTGCGCGCCCTGCTCGCAAGCCCCACCCCCCTGGGAGCCGGAGCCACAGCTTCTCCTTCTGGCTGCCTCCTTCCCCTCACTCGCAGCCATCATCAGGATCTCTCATCAGAGCACCCTCCTCAGCTTCTTCCCCAAGTCAGGGAAAACGCCAGCCAACCACACCGACGACGAGGAAGTCACAGGTACCTCCTCCAGGCCAACTTGAATACCATTGAATACCCTTGCAGCATCAAAGCCTGGCTGCTTCATGCCTAGGGGACTCCATTGATGGCCAACTTCAATACCATTGAATAGCCTTGCAGCATCAAAGCCTGGCTGCTTCATACCTAGGGGACTCCATTGTCGGCCAACTTGAGTACCATTGAATAGCCTTGCAGCATGAAAGCCTGGCTGCTTCATACCTAGGGGACTCCATTATCGGCCAACTTGAATACCATTGAATAACCTTGCAGCATCAAAGCCTGGCTGCTTCATACCTACGGGGAATACTCTTTATGCCACCTTCCATGCCACGAAGAAAACCCCCCACTAAGGACTACGCCACAGCAACGCGTGGCCGGGTACAGCTAGTAACATATAGAAAGCCATCATCAAAATATTTAAATATCATTTAAAACAAAAGGCTCATCTACACTGAAGAATTAGTATTGATTGTCTGCACTTGAATTGCCATGGCTCAATGCCACAGAATCAAGAGAGTTGCAGTTTGGTAAAGCACCAACATTCTGGCAGAGAAGTCTAAAGACCTTGTAAAACTGTAACTCCCATTATTTCATAGCACTATGCCAGAGAAGTTAAACTGATGTCAAACTGCATTAATTCTACAGTGTATGTGCACGCAAACTTGTCCCCAAGGTTGGACATACATTGCCATATAATGTAGAACTTGCCTCTGTGATAAAAGATCACATTTGATCTTTCTCTTTTTTGGAAGATACTGAAGTGTTTTTTTAAAAAAAGTTAGTCTTGGGGTTTGTCAGACATCTGACCACCATGGAGGTGTTCAGGGTTGGGTTAACCTGAATTCTTGATGAGAGGGAACAAGCCACACATTTCTCTCTCTTGCTTTCTTCACATAAAGAGCTGCTGCTACTCAATCACATAGTCATTTCCGACTCTTTGTGACCTCATGGACCAATCCACGCCAGAGCTCTCTGTTGGCCATCACCACCCCAGCTCCTTCAAGGTCAAGCCAGTCACTTCAAGGATACCGTCCATCCATCTTGCCTTTGGTTGGCCTCTCTTCCCTTTTCCTTCCATTTTCATCAGCATCATGATCTTTTCCAAGCTTTCCTGTCTTCTCATGATGTGGCCAAAATACTTCATCTTTGCCTCTAGTATCCCTCCCTCCAGTGAGCAGACGGGCATTATTTCCTGGAGGATGGGCTGGTTGAATCTTCTTGCGGTCCAAGGCACTCTCAGGATTTTCCTCCAGAACTAAAGTTTAAAAGCATCTATCTTCCTTCGCTTAGCCTTATTTATGGTCCAGCTCTCGCAACCATAGGTTACTACAGGGAATACAATTGCTTTCACTATGCAGACCTTCGTTGCCAGTGTGGACCTTAGAGAGCAATAATCTGAAAAGAAGAGCCTCTGCTACACTGGGCGTCTCTCCACATAATGTGTAAGCCTGAAAAACCAAGTTTTCTTATTTCTGAAGGGTGTGCAGTTGTGCACATGTAGAAGATACTGTTCTCCAATTGTTTTCCACCAGGTAAAGAGAGTGATAATACAAGAGTGCACCTAGATTGCTCCTCCATCCTCATATCCACTTTATCTTGAACACTTAGGGCTCTGGAAACTGGAATTACTCATATAAAGAAGGGATACTGAGAACGCCTGTGCACATACTTTCCCATTCCAGTTTGATGGTTTGCTGGTAGCATGGAAACTTGTATTTACTTTCATATCAAAATGCTAAGGTCTGATGCACATAGGAGCATCAGATATATAACACAATTGCATTTATACATGTGTTGCTTTTTAAATAATCATGGAGTTAGAAATACTTGTTTCTTTGTTGTTTGCATGTATAGTCTTCTTGTGTTATTTGTGTTTTTCTTATAGAAACCCTGTTGGTTTACTTATGCACAAACTCCACTGGATATTTAGGGGAAAGTGATACAGCTCATTAGTGGAAATGTCTTCCTTATCCTTTTCTGTTTTCAAAAAGTTTAAGACTGCTAATGTGATAGTAGTAAAAGTAGTAGTAGTAGTAGCAGTCATACTCCTACTGAAATCGAGCTAAAATTTGGGGGTTCCCTTCCTTAGGGGGGAAGCCAAGCTCCTTCCTGGCAGGTTCGATGATCCTGGCAAGAGGGGAGCCGCTAAAGATCAAAGTTATCCCATTCCCAATAATGTCACCCGCAGACGTGAAGAAAGAGCACCGAGTTGATGATTTATTCAGTTCAGCTGAAAGGGATGACCCCCGCGATCATTCGTCAGGGAGCCATGACATACAATACGAAGCAGCAACCTTTATAATACAGAAAATGGGGAGGCGCGATTTGAAATTCACGCCACTCGTTCCCCCGCACACCTGCGCGCTGATTGGTCCTTGAGGGAATGGTGCGAACCCTCGGCCAGTCAGAGAGCTCCTGCCGCTTTGGTTTCTCCACCCATCAGGGGCGAGGAGGCGGGCTGAGCCGAAAACAATGAATTGCAAGGGATTATGATAGAGTCATTGAGCCAATATGCAAAAAGGAAATACCGAGAGCCTTGATAAGCCCTCAAGGTGATTTCCAGATTGCTTCTAGGGGTGCAAATATACATATTTGTCTGACAGGATTGCCAGATTTCGGTGAGTCAAGGCTGATCAGATGGGCAAGCTTTGTTTCTGAATGAATCCAGATCATTTGACAGCTGGGACAATTGTGAACTTTGATTGTCCCCATTGTAAGTGGGCCAAGAACCAGATAGCCATCTCCTCCATTAAATGGGCTAGCTCCGACGTTCAATGGGGGGAGACCATGTCTATTGTCCATGCAGGATGGGTGTCTGGCGATCTCCTGGTGTGAGGAATAATCTCCTCCGGTCAGTGTTGCAACTATCTGTTCATACTGGTTTCCAGGTCAGATTTCGGTCACCCTTTAATATTTCATAATATAATATATATATCATGGAGGAAAAGGGAACATGCAGGACACACGGAACACATATAGGATCATAACTCATTTTGTACCATCCACCCCAGAATTCAAGCTTTAATACATAGGGTTCATAAAGAAAAAAAGTTCAGAAAAGGGGAAGGAATCTGTGGTGATGCATGTGAGATGGCCATTCTGGGCCAAAGGTCAGCAGGAGGGGTACTCCAATGGTGAGGGCAGTTCATAGATGGCAAGCAGGAAGTCCTGGGGGACCCTCTCCACGCCCAGCACGCAGTCCGAACCTCCGATGACCCGATCCCGCAGGGAAATCTGTGCCGCAGTGCAAGAAGCTCCATTTTGACAATCAGCTGATTTGCTTCTTTAAACTTTATTAATTTGAGAGCGGGTAGTCTTCTTGTAGCGGAGAGGTCTTTAAAGTTATTAATTAGGAATATGGTCATGCTTAGGGTCGAAATGAGAGAGATATGACTGAAAATGGAGTCTGGGGAGGGTTAGTCCACAGTCTGGAAGGGAAAAACCTCTCTCCGGCGATTGGCCCGGCTCGGATTTAGGGTGAAAGCGGCAAAGCTCTCAAGGTTGGAGGGAAATTCATGCATAGCCAAGAAAGGGATACAAAATAACCAATAGGGAAGAGGTTGGAACGAAAAGATACTTTCTATTAGGGATTAGTTACATAGTTAAGGGTGAGAAGGGAATAGGGAGGAGGTAAGAGACATATCTTAAGCTGCTGCTGGAACACACACAAATTTTTCATGGCCAGATTGGTTCCAGCATGGTTCCTGCCGATCAGTGGAACTCTCTGCTGTAGGCCAAATTAGATTTAATGCAGACAGCTGGCCTGGTTCGACCACACTACTTGAAGCAGAAAAACCCCCCAGAAATTCATATACTATTCTGGTGGTCACTTCAGTGCAAGGATTATTAGATGACAAGTTCATTGCTATTCTTTACCATCAGCAGACTGAAGTACCATGATGGGATCCAATTTTCTGTGTTCCATTTTAATCAGGCTGAGCACTGATTAAGTTAAACAAGTTTGTGAGAGCATTTATTGGTTTCAGGTCACCATTTGCTTGACTGCTACGTTTGTGTGAAATTCAAGCACTTTGTCCACTAGCATTTATTGCCCTTTCTCTGGAAGCCTGAACAAGCTCATAGCTATCTTTCAGTTTTGCCACCTGAATGTTGTCTATTTCAGCTAGCAATTTAATGAAAACAGAAGGGCAACGGAAAGATAAAGCCAGATTCCTTTTCAGATGGATTTCAATGTTAATTTGGAAGGGATAAAAACTAAGGTGATAGATATAGACCAAAATTTTTGCACTATTGTTGAAGGCAACTTCTAAACAAGTTCATTAGCTTATAATGAGCATAAACTGTTTCTGAAGGTATCAATTAGAAAAAAATTACTGATAGGACATCTCCCTGATCTTTATGTATGGGCCTATATCTTATCTTAGCCAAATGGCTAAGATATGTACTGTAGAAAGGAAGGAAAACAGTAACATATCCCTAAACAACTATCTTCAGGCAAATCACTTGATCATACTGGCATGCCCATCACTGAACAGATAGATAATTTGTAACTAAAAGAGAAAACTGTTGGTTCAAAATGGTCCACAAAATATTGACCCAGAAATTATTTCATAAGAGAGGATTTGGAAATCTCCAGAGAAAAGAAGGCAAATACAGCAGAATGGTTATGCAGAGACAAGTGAGTTACATTTACTCCTGGATAAATTGCATTACTGCTTAAGGAAACAGTGATTTTGGAAAAGTTCTTTCTTAGAGTTCATTTTCTTTGAAGTGCAGTGAATAGTGAGTTGGACATCTACTTAGAAGATGTGGGTTCAGGTCTTGATTCAACCAGATCTATTTTTCAGTGAACTTTTTTAAAATGCTGTTTCTCAACTTATTTGACAGGTTTGCAATAAGGATAAAATAGACACTTACGCATTTCCCCCTGTCCCAGCTTAATGAAAGGCTGGGACAGGGGGAAACTAAAAAAAAAGATAGATAAAAAGAGGGATCATCTAAGAACACTTTTGCATCCAAGGATATGGAGAACCCCTTGGCTTTACTCCTTCTGTTCAATCACTAAACAACACAACTTTTGGTCCAGAGTTATAAATGTCATTTCCTAATTGGTTCTGTCATAAAAACATGGAAAAGGTTTATTAAACTGCAAAAACTTTGTTTTTGCAGGACATCCTGCAGTACATTTGGCTATAGTTTTTCAGTGAACATCTCATAGAGTCTCAAGCTCAACCACTTCAATATAGTTTGTGGCAGACACAAAAAAACAAAGTACCACACAATTAAACAGAAAATAACACTTTTAAACCAGGAACATATTGCGTTGTCAAAGGCTTTCATGACTGGAATCACAGGGTTGTTGTGAGTTTTCTGGGCTGTATGACGATGTTCCAGAAGTATTCTCTCCTGACATCAGGAGATAATACTTCTGGAACATGGCCATATAGCACAGGAAACACACAACAACCCAGGAACATATTTTTTTAAAATTTTGTTACAGTGTTATTGGCGACTGCAGCTTTATAATTTTCATTTTTCTAAGCTTTGAATGAATGTTTTAATTTACAGTCAACACTGTGGAAAAGGTGGAACTGGTTGTTTAATGATAACCTTGTGGCTCAAAACTTTAACTTTCTAGATTTTTAAAGCTTCTCAACAGCATTGAATGATAAACCCTATATAGAAAAGTTCATTGAAGTCAGGACATTGAAGTTATAAAGAGATGAACAATGAGTTGCTATACCCAGAACTGAAAGTAATGTCCTCTCACAATATGTAGGTTTTTTCAATCTTGTTTGTTTCTTTATTTGGGCCAGAGATTATCCATATCTTCTAGAAGCATTTGTATTGTATTATAAAAATGTTTAATAGTAGTTCCCCTCCCTCCCACTCAAATTAGATCTAGTTTGTTTTATAATATACTAATCTGTTCAGTTTTTCTCATGGTGATAACAATGCAATAAAAATAAGTCACAGCAAAAACAAAACCATTTCCAAACTAATTGAAATAGTCAGAAGCAACACAATGATAAATAAATGTTAAATGACAGTTCCATTAAAGGGTTCTGATATATATAGAAGGACACATAAGGGTTAGATTTGAAAAGCTGATCAAAGAGTTTCTTCTGAGTATTAAAAAAAAAGAAACGTTTACAAAAAGTGATGCTTGATGATAAAGTATGTGTTGGGAGTACTGAAGCCGTATTAAGGTGAATGATAGAGCAATGGAATAAGGGCACAATGCTTTCTGAAGAGACAGGAAAAGTCTTGTTGTGCATATTTTTTCATATGAGAAATGAAAACTAGTGCAATCTGTAATATTCTTCAGAACTGCAAATACATATCCCATATAAATGAACCATTAAAAGGTCATATGTACTAAATGAGGTTTTTGTTCCACAGTAAGGAAATAAACTGGTATAAACCTGTTTTTCTTCTATTCTGTTTCTTTTTAATTAGATCTACCCTATAAATATTAAAGTAACTACTAACTATATAACAGAGATGGAAATTCATTGTTAAGCAATTATGGTATTATTAAAGAGGTCCAGTTAACCAGTTTGCTTTGCTTCATTTACCAGAGTTACTATCAACTCACAAGGGCAAATATATTTGTAACAATGCTAAGGGAACTATTTTTTTATATTACATATCTCTTGGTTATATGTACTCATGGACAATAAAAATTATGTTTGAATTTGTATATTGTTATAGGACATGTTGTATTGTTGTTATACACTACTTTGAAATTGAAACAGCCAAGCAATTTGTAAATATTTGTAGATAATTAAATAAATATTCGCAACAGTTTGCCATTCACCAGCCATTGCAATTGTAATGTATTTCTTTTACACACTGCAGGGTTTTAAAAGTGACAAATTCTGGTTAATCACTAAAATGATGAAAAATTTAACTTACAACTTATATTGTTCATGTCTAGGATGTCTGACAGTTTTACTTTACTTTAGTGGAGGGTGGTTAAGAATTTGTCAATAAGATTAAAAGAAAATGTATATAAAGTCATATGGAGATGGTATACCACACCGGTTAAACTACACCAGATGGATAGGAAGCAAAGTAACTTCTGTTGGAGATGTGGCATGCACAAAGGGACATATTTTCATCTATGGTGGGAATGCCCCCAGTTGAAGAGATTTTGGAACAACATATTTATAGAAATCAGTAACATTATAGGAGCAAACATCACTCCGGAGGCTAGGTTAGCATTATTAATCGATGCCACAAAGTTGAATTTAGAAATGGAAAAGTAAGAAATGGTGATTATCTTACTCACAGTGGCAAGACTTATAATTGCAAGTAATTGGAAGATAGTAACCAATCTTACACTTGAAGCATGGTATGCTCCCCATACCATGCTTCAAGTGTAAGATTGGTTACTATCTGGGATGTATGGAATGTAGCCTTAAATGATAAATTATCAATGGAAATGAGAGTGTTCAGGGGGGAAATTAATAGATCTGATTTTGATTTATACTGGTCAGTTTTTATTAAATATGTTCTAGAAAGTGAAGAGGGAAAACAATACAATCATGTTGGTCAGGAATTTTGGATATGACATTTGTTTAATGGTTGACTTATAAATCTTATGGTAAAGGAAATGATACTTGTTTTGGCCTTGGTTGGGGGGGGGGTTATATGTTTGTAAAATGTTCATTGCTTTTGTGTTTTGTTTTACTGAAATTTGTTAATGTATGTAAATAAAAATTATTATTTTTAAAAAAACAAGAAAAAATAGGATGTCTGACAGAGGGTATCTTTAAATATGAGCCCTCCCAGACCCTGAGATCATCAAAAAGCCTTTCTTTCATTTACATCATCTTCACAGGGAGGCAATTAATGGGGACATAAAATAGGGCTTCTTTTGGTTCCCTATCTACCTATGGAGAATAGAATGAACTCAATATTGCTGTAAAGTAAGACCCTAGTAGCTGAGGATCCTGTAACTGCATTTCACTTATCCTCTATCCATACAATAGCCTCAGCCTCGGAAAGGAAAGTACGAAAAATTACCAACTCCCTCCCAAAGCCCAAGGGTGTTCTGTGGACAATCATGGAACAGTTTATATAGTGTACATCAGTGTTGCTCTGTATTGTCTAATTGACTGGCTAGACATTAGATGTGAAACTATTTGTATCTGCTACAGTAATTCCCTCAAAAGGTTTGTCTAGTAGTTATCAATTAATTTAGTTTTATTTTGTTCTTTCAGAATTATTATAATGTAAATTTAGTTCAGGAAAAAATAGCAGATAAAATTGATGATATTGTTCAAGCTTAGACTGAGGGCCTTATCAGATGGCCATTTGTGAAGCAGTGGGCAGCAGGGGAAATTGTGAGGCAGTAGAGGGAACTGTCATGCTGTATTCCCTATCATCATGGTCCGTAGTACCGTTTCCCATGATGTTTCTACACTGTCCCCCCACTTCCTCTTCAGCCCCTCTGGCTTTTTTTATGAGGTCAGGTGTACATGTGACTTCTCTGGGCTCCACTGCCACTGCCACTCCCCAGGGAGTCTTGCTGGAAGCAGCCCTGCATCATGTGATGGGCTCCAGGGACTCCATGCCAGCAGCAGAGAGAAGTGGGGAGAAGACACTTCTCTCCCTGCATATGATGGGCTGAAAACCTTCCATGACGCACAACAGCTTTCAGTGAGTATTGTGAACCCCCCCCCCCCAGTTTAAACTAACTTTGTCAAGTTTCAGGTCAAGGCTTCATCTAGACTGACCATTTAATGAAGTTCAAAACTAGCTTCAAACTGCAGCAGCTGGACAACAAACTTCCATAAAATCCCATGAAAAAAAGCCCTTAATGTGCATTAGTTCTCTCTACTTTGTGTAACCACCATCCAGGCCTCAAAGTAGTTCCAGAATTTCCTATGTGCAAAACCTCTTTCTTCAATATCAATTTGAAATGGCATTAATTGGTCAGTGTAGATGGGGCCCAAGCCAGGGTTACTTCAGAGTTTTCTGGAAATTCCAGTGTGTCTCAGGGGTTGGACAGTGAGGTCGGGTCCAATTTGGACTGATCTGCTGTGTAGATTGGACACTGGCACCATCACCCCTTTCCTGTAATCATCAGCATGGGAAAAGGAGATGGATCATGCACATAGTGCTACCATTGCCGTTCCTAGATGGCCACAGAGTTCTATATGAGCTACAGGCTATCTCAAGAACTTCCTTCTTGCTTGTTATGAAAAAAACCCATTCTTATATTAGCAGAAGTGCCCACCATGGCAAGGAACTCAGATGGAGGTCCATAGCCACCTTGAAGTAGCAGTATTAGCAACATGGGCAAAATCCATTCCCTTTCCCTGTGCATATGAGTGTATCGGCAGAACAGAATTGGTCTGGGACCTCTGTTTTTTCAAAGTCTTTACCTTCTCTGATGAAAAATCCTACTGCCTTACCAAACTACATACCCAACAATTGCATAGTATTGAGCAGTTAAAGTGGTGTTGAACAGTATCAATTCTACAATGTTGAGCCAGCTGCTATTGGAGATAAGAACTTTATAGTGGTTTTGCATGTGGTGACTGGATATTTATCTGCTTTTCCACACCCCATATCTTTCTGCATCTCCTCTTATCTAAAGCCATTTTTGTCCTCCTCTTTTCTCCCCCCTCTTCCATTAGTTTATGTTGAGGTAATTTGGAAGTAAACTTGCATTTAAGTGTTTTATAAAGAAGACAGAGCATACTTCTTTTTCTGCTAGATGCTATATTTGTGTGTTTACATATAAATGTTCATTATGGGACTGGTTGGTCAGCTTCAGTCTTAACAATTTGGTTACTTTCCTGGAATTGTGCACTATCTTTCATATTTTCCTAGCATTCTTTTCATCTGCAACATAGAATGGCCATCTAATTCTGCCATATCCATATCCTAACTCTTGCTCATCTGATATGAATTATGTGTACGGGCCCAGAGGGACCTTTATGCAACATGGGTGATTAAGAAATACTGCCATCTGCTCTAATCATATTTTTCAGCTTGTGATCAAAATACTTTCTCATCGTTAATACACAAATGTTTAGTTTGACCTCAAGGGAATTGTCTTTCATAGATAACAGTTTAAAAACCTAATATTAAGATAATAGCCTTCATCCACCTGATTGTCCAGACAGAGCAACATTTGCCTTTGTCTCTGTAAGGGTCAAGCAACTGAAATACTTTTATTCTTTTGAAATGAGTGGAACTACTTCCAGCCACTGGAAGTCAGTCTAACAAGACATTCAATGTCATTGTTCTGCTTCCCATCTATCCAAAACATTTGGAGTGGTAGCTACTAATTTGCATTAGTGAGGGCTTATTTGGAAATGAAGGGAGGAGACTCACAATCAGTGCTTTAATACATACATGCCAGTCAGCCATTGTGTTAAAGTCAACATAGCCAGCCGAGTCACATTCTGGTTGCACAGCTGGCAACCAGAATGAAAGCACAGCAAAAACAGTAATAATAATAATAATAATAATAAAACTTTATTTATAACCCGCCACCATCTCCCCGATGGGGACTCGGGGCGGCTTACATGGGGCCATGCCCAGACACCATACAATATAACAAAATAAAACAATATATCATAACACAATATAATAGTACAAAAATAATCATATACATTACAACACAAATCAGAGCAGACAGGGCGGGCCACATGAACATTTAATTAAAAACTCGGGAGAGAGAGGCATATAAATAAAGAGAACAGGGGTATAAGATGGAACAGTCCAAACAGTCCAAAGGATAAAATCCAAGGGGAGTAATCAAAAAGGTATATAACATTTACTCCCCGAAGGCACATCGAAAAAGCCATGTTTTTAGATCTTTCTTAAAAGCCAATAAGGTGGGGGCTTGCCTGATCTCAGAGGGCAATGAATTCCACAGTCGGGGGGCCACAGCAGAAAAGGCCCTCTCTCTCGTTCCCACTAGGCGGGCCTGGGATAGAGGCAGTGGCGAAAGAAGGGCCTCCCCGGATGAGCGGAGGGATCGAACAGGTTTATAATAGGAGATACGGTCACGAAGGTAGGTGGGTCCCAAACCGTTTAGGGCCTTATAAATGATGGTATTCACCTTGAATTGGGACCGGAAGGTGAATGGCAGCCAGTGGAGCTCTTTGAACAGGGGAGTAGATCTCTCCCTGTAGCTCGCCCCTGTAATTAATCGCCCCTGTAAAGCTAAGGTACCTTTGTTTCCATGATTCTTGGATGACTGACAGAAAAAAATAGCGTATCCAACCTTCTATTTGCAACTAGTTGGCGAGTGAATACATGGGGAGTGGCTAGAAGACATTGTAATGAGAATATAGTTGGTATTTTCAATCACTCTCCTTGCTCATGATTTGATATCTTTGGTCAGGTGTGAACTTTGACATGCTTCCCTTCTGTGTAAACTATCAACAATTATATTAACAAATAATATTGGAGTACCTGGCAGGAGTGTCTCTAATAAGACAGTGATGGCGCAGGCCATGGCTATGTTGTTTACATGTCAGCCAGCTGAGATTTCTTTTTTGTCATCTGGTTGAAGCTATCAGCAACTGAAATAACGTAAGATCTTTGCTCAATTAGGTTTTTGTTTCCTTCCTTCTCCTTTTGCTGATTATCTAATGAAAACTTTAAAGCATTCCACATTTATGTTGCCCTTGCTTTCCTTTCTTTCCATGCCAACAGCATAGTGGCAACAGAGCCCAGAGGAACTGGGTGACTTCACAGCGGGAAAACCTGCTTGCTTTTGACAAAAAAGAGGTATATATTGAAAGTATATTCATATATAAGGTAAATTTTCATTTGTGTTTCTTTAATTGCAAGTATATTGATACAGAATGGCAGCCCATGATGCAGCAGTGTGCTCGATTAGGGCTGTAATGCAAGTAGACATTTTAATTAATGTATCATGGGGCCTTTATCTGATTGATTATCAATTAAATTTTCAAACAGTGAAATTAATATTTCTTAAGCAAAAACCACCCATTCACTTCATATACGAGGCAGAAGGACTTGCAAGAGAGAAGAGGGCAGATGATAATAAACCAGCTAAATTCTTATACTGGGACTCATAGCACTAAATAATGATATCCCATCCCACTCTCTACCGGCTAGCAAATGTTGGGGAGGGATGCTATAGCTAAAATGAAGATGGTCAGGGATTTAGAGAGGAGATATTGAAAAGTTCTATCTTGTTGACCTTAGGCTACATCTTCTGATAGTAAAGCCTGGCCCTGGGAGAAGACTTAGTGCATTAGTTGTTCTGTTGTCCACTATATACCAGGCCAAGAGAGGATATGTTGTCATGGACTGTGTCACAGTGTCGTGCATGAGATCAAATCATTGTAATTGTTTTGTTTTGTTTTGTTTGTTACCCAATGGTCTTCCTTATTTTGTATTGCCTGAATTACAACAAAGAAAATCAGAACAAAAACCCTAAGTCAATGGTATCTGTTATGAGAACGTTTGAGGCTCTGTTTCATATGTATATTTTAAGAGATTTCTTTATAGAAGTTTAATTCATTTTAAACTCATGTTTGCTTTTAATCTTTATTTATAAGATGTAAAGATAGATAAATATAGAGTATGCACACATACAGAGCAAGAGATTTACACGGTATTTTATATAGTACTTTCTCATGTGGAAACCTTACTGTATTGTATTCTGATTTGCATGTTTGCAGTGACCTATGATTATAAACAATAAAATTTCAAATGACTCCTATGCAAAAATGTAAAGTTTCATAAACAAACCAGTTTGGGGTCCTAACACTCATAGGACAAGTGTTAGATTAAGCAGTAGGGTTGTCCAAATATTCGTTATGTTTCTCGTTTCGTAATTATTTCGGATTGTTCTCGTTTTTTGAAACGAGTATTGAAACGTTTTCCCTGGGCGCAACTGGCAATGTAATTCGAACCATCGTTGGCCCATTCTCTAATTGTTTCTTAAAATTTTCGTTAAATTTTTTCTTTCCAAATTTTTTTTTTAAATATTTTTTAAAATATTTTTTTAATTTTTTTTTGTTTCTGCAACCTAACATGAATGGGAGCCTAGCGCAGCCTAACATGGCTACCTCTCCCTGGCCAATCAGAGACTTCCACGATGGCTGAAAAAGGTGGGGGCTAGCGTCCTCCACATCCACATGGAGGTTCTCTCCCCTCCCCAACTGAACCAAGCCATTCTGGGTTGGGATACTGAGGAGAGAGGGTGTTTCGCGCGCACTGGGAAGCTGCTGGCTTGCTTGGGGGAGAGAGGGCTAAGTGACTGGGGGTAGAGTGTTTCTGTTGTTGCTGGTTCGATATTGTGTTTTTTTGGGGGGGGGAAATTGGCTGGGGGCTTGGGGCAGAGTCCTTGCTGTGGCTGGCTTTAGGGAACTTTTTTTTCCAAAGGACGTCTGCGTCCCTGCTAGTGCTGAGCTTGGGATGCTTTCCATCTACTCCTGAGGGAGACCTTTTGCCTTTCTGTTTTCTTTTTTGGAATTTAGCAATCACCACATCAGCCCTTCTTTGCAATCCTGAAAGGGGGGGACTTGAAAATAATAGTTTCCAAAGGACGTCTGCGTTCCTGCAAGTGCATTGCTTCCCTCCCGCTCCGTTTGTAATCCCAAGCCCCCGGGCTGAGTGTTATTGCAGCAATCACAAAGACACACATTGTTTTCAAACCTAAAGGGTACATTGGAAGAAATAGTTTCCAAAGGACGTGGGGCACCCGCCAAGGCATTGCTTCCCTCACGCTCCATTTCTGTTCCCAAGCCTTGGGCTGAGTTTTATTTCTGCAATCACAAAGTCAGACATTGATTTGATTCAATAGAGGGTCCACAGCAATTTATAGTTTCCAAAGGACGTTGCCAATCCTGTCAAGGCATTGCTTGGCGTGTGCTGCACTTCTAATCCAAAGTCCTCAGCCAGAGTTTCATTTTTGCAATCACAAGGTCAGCCAGTGGCACCATTGATCAAAAGGTTCAAAGGCAATTTATAGTTTCCAAAGGACGTTGCCAATCCTGTCAAGGCATTGCTTGGCATGTGCTGCATTTCTAATCCAAAGTCTACACAAGTAGAAGAGGGACTTTTACAATGATAAGAACCCAATTGAACAGGAAATAAGACTTTCAAACCAGGAACAGGTTTCTTCAAATATTGAAAAATAGTGTATTATAAAAAGTTATGAAAATTCACCAAAAATCATAGGAGACAGGAAACATTCTGCAATTTGTTGAGCAAAGAGTGTGGAATGTGTTCTCCCACTGTACCAAATCTGATGAGAATAGCTCAAGAAATGAGGGTGGGAGACCCCCAGAAAATTCCCCCCCCCGGTTTCCTGTTTTTTGGCGATTGCGCATGTGCGTCCGCCATTTTAGAAACATTTTAGAAACATTACGAATTTTCGGAAATATCCAAAAATTTTGGGTGAAACATTAAGAAATAATTTCTATATCGAAGAGCCGGCACCCCCTACTTTAGAAACGAGAATTGAAACATTTTTTCCATCGATCGGACAAGCCTATTAAGCAGCACATCTTTGCCTTGTATAGATTGGCCCAAGAACTCATTTCCTTCACTTTTCTATTATGATTCCAATAAAATGCCTCCAACTCCTTTGCTGTTCACTTGTTGATGTGGGATTTTTAACAAGCAAACAGATGGAGCTTCTCCTTTTTCTCCTCTACAAAGATGTTTATTTCTTCAAGGGAAAGATGGCTCTGATGTACAACTGCTACTAAAAACAGTGGCTTCATGTTCAATTCTTCTTTCATCCTTGTTATGTTTAGATAAGAATATCTATTTTGTTTTTCATCACTCTTGTATGTTGAGTATTGCATCTACTTTGTTCTCAAGAAAGGAAATGTATCCTCTACACTGAAAAGAATAACAAAGAACATTTGTATAGACTAGTCAAGATCACTTAGATTTCTACTTCAGGATCTACTTCATTTATACTTCAACTTTATGAGCTCCAGAATTACACAGACCAGGCATGTAGCCCCTCCCCCCGAAATTCTCAGGATGGTCTGCAAGAAGGCCTTACATTTATTATTTAAACTGTTATGTTTATTCATATCATGATCTGATCACCATTCTCAACATATCCCATATGCATGGGGTATTGGGATAATGATACAAAAGGTTTGCTAGGGTAGAACCTCTCCCTCTCAGACTCAGCCCCCCCCCAACCAAAATCCCAGCCCCTCCCGAAACAAAATCCTGGCTACGGGCCTGACATAGACTGTCTCCCTTCCCATTCATCAAAGGGGAGACCTGTAAGTACCAAAAAGTACAGTTCTTGAGCTATCTTGTAATATACAATGAGCCCTTTCAAATTACATTGTTATAGTGCTATCATTCCAGTTTATCTGTCATGGCAACATCCTATTTTGGGAATTGCAGAGATCAGCATTTAGAATTCTGATTCAAAAAGCTGGAATGCCTCTCCAAATGCAAATAACAAGATTTCACGGGATGCCACCAGGCAGTAAAAGTGGAATCATAGCACTATAACTATATAGCAAAATTGAGATGTTTTGATGCTGAATAAAGCAGGAGGCTGAGCAACCTATTTAAATGGTCAACTACACCATTTGGTGGCTTCAAATAAGGAATTTTTACAGTTTTTGGGCCAAAACAAGGGCAGATTTGGATGTTTTAGAAAATGGCATGGGAGCATGTTTGGAACCCCAGGACCATACTTTCTACCCAATCTTGTAATCATGCCTTGGGCAATATGAATTATTTTCTAAACTTCTATGAACTTAATAAACGATTGGCTAGTAAGCGTTCTTATTGACTGAAACCCTTTTGTCCTTGAACGTTTAGATAATAAGATAAGATAATAATATGACCAGCACTTGGGTGAGCTAATAGCGATTTTTCCCCATGTCTGATTTTCAGAAATCTTTATTTGAGATAATCCTGCTATTATGACAGCATGTAGCCATACAGAAAAACTATAATTTTTATACAGGATGATTCCATGCCAAGTCTTGCATAAAAAGGGCATTGAATAGAAGAAATACATTTCCCCAAGTTTAGCTATTAGAAATAATGTCTGGTCCGATATTTCCTCACTTGAAGAAGAGCAATGTCATCTATCAGTATTTGATTCAGCCTAATATAACAATATAACTGGCATTTTGTTGTGCTACTTCCACAGGTATTCACTTCATATTCCAATTATATATAGTGTGGAGGAGCACTCAGAGGTTTTTTAGGCTATAATTTCCTTTCAGCTTGTCAGTGATCATAGGGGTCTCTTTTCTGTTGCCCTACTCAAACCTAGAGTTACAAGCCTCTTGAAGTGCAATGCCCCCCCAACCCCACCAGTACCAAATCACAGATTTAAGTAATTTGTGAAATTACTACGCAAATAAAAAGAGTACAAAGCCAATTCTTATTCCCCATTTTTTATTTTCCATCTGCCCCTTTCAGCTTATCAATCATTATAGTACCAGAAAGACTTTGGGTTTAGCAATTTGTCAGAAGTACAAAATAGCAATAAAAGGATGTAGAACAGCAATATTATTTTTTCTTACAAAGGGTTTGGAACAGACATCGTGGTGGACAAAACAGGAGTATACCACATTTCTCCTCTAAAATTGCACTTTTTAGCTTGTAAGAAATGAATAGCATAAACAATCACCAAAAGTTATGAAGGTTTTTATACATCCGTCTTCGTAGGAGCATCCATTGTAAATACCGTATTTACTCAAATCTAGTGTGTCATTGAATGTAAGGCACACCTCAGTTTTCAAAACCCAGAAACCAAAAAATAAAATAAAATTGCTGGCACATGTAATGTGCAGTGTCCAAAAGTGCACTCTTTGTAATTTGGCCAAAAAAAGTGTGCTACATGCTTAGAATTGCTTCTTTAAAAACCTAAGTGTTGGGACATAAAATATTCCAGCAATTGAAAAGAAAACCAGAGAAACAGATAATCCTTCCCTCAAGGCACCTCTGTTTATTCTGTCTCAGCTTCTTTGGGTACATCTATACTGTAGAATAAATGCAACTTGACACCATTTTAATTCAATGCTATGGAATTCTGGGAGTTGTGATTCTATGAGCTTTTTAGCCTTTACTGCCAAAGAGGGCTGGCACCTCTCCAAACTATAACTCCCATGATCCAATTCTGCAGTGTAGATGCATCCTAGGAGGGCTATGTTGGGGTCCTAGATTTTAGTCCCCAAATCCGCCTAGAGCTGCAAAAAAGAACCATATGCAAATCTCATGAAAAACTCTGCTGACTTTCTGGAAGGAACTATGAGGATTAAATACTCTAAAGGCAATCACCACCGCAGCCAAAATAGAATTTAGAATCTGTGCCCACTTTCAGTCCTGAGGCTGCCTCCTGCAGGATTCTGGGGCTTGTAGTTTACGGAGGGGCTTTTCCTTTTCTCTGCCAGAGAAGTACTATTAACTTATAATTGCAGAAGCAAACCGAGGGTAGAGTTGTAATGTATTTATTTAAAAACACAGACAAAAGTTAAAAAATTGCCATTATACTAAATGTCCTTTGACCAGTAGCTGGTCACTAGTGCTGCTGGTCTTGCTATAAGAAGATCCTCCATTGTGCACGTGCAAGGCTCAGACTGCATTGTAATAGGTGGTCTATGGTTCGCTCTTCTCCACACTCGCATGTGGACTCCACTTTGTGGCCCGATTTCCTAAGATTGGCTCTGCATCTCATGGTGCCAGAGTGCAGTCTATTCAGTCCTTCCAAGTTGCTCAGACCTCTGTGTGCCCAGGAGAGTGTCTCATTAGGTATCAGCCATGGCTTGAGGTTCCTGGTTTTAGCTTGCCACTTTTGGACTCTCACTTGCTGAGGTGTTCCTGTGAGCATCTCTGTAGATCTTAGAAAACTATTTCTAGATTTGAGACATGCTGACTGATATCCTAACAGGGGATGGGCCAGAGAGGTCACTGCCTTGGTTCTTTCGTTGTTGGTTGCTATTTCCCGGTGGATGTCAGGTGGTGAAATACCAGCTAAACAATATAATTTCTCCAGTGGTGTCGGGCAAAGACATTCTGTGATAATACAGCATGTCTCGTTAAGATCTGGATCCACTGTTTTAACGTGGTGAGATGTGTTCCACACTGGGCATGTGTACTCAGCAGCAGAGTAGCAAAGTGCAAGGGCAAATGTCTTCACTGTATCTGATTGTGATCTCCAGGTTGTGCTGGTCAGCTTTCATATGATATTGTTTCTAGGTAAAGGTAAAGGTTTCCCCTGACGTTAAGTCCAGTCATGTCTGACTCTGGGGGTTGGTGCTCATCTCCAATTCTAAGCCGAAGAGCCGGCGTTGTCTGTAGACTCCTCTAAGGTCATGTGGCCGGCATGACTGCATGGAGCGCCGTTACCTTCCCACCACAGCGGTACCTATTGATCTACTCACATTGGCATGTTTTCAAACTGCTAGGTTGGCAGGAGCTGGAGCTAACAGTGGCCGCTCACACTGCTCCCGGGGTTTGAACCTGAGACCTTTCGGTCTCCAGCTCAGTGCTTTAACGCACTTCACCACTGGGGCTCCTCAATATTGTTTCTAGTACCCACTTTTTATTGATAGTCAAGCAGTGCTTCTTGTAGCTCAGAGTATAATCCAGGGCAACTCCCAAGTATTTTGGAGTGCTGCAATGCTCCAGTGGGATTCCTTCCCAGGTAATCCTCAGAGCTCAAGATGATTGTTCTTAAGATGAAAAGCACACATCTGTGTTTTAGATGGATTAGGAATCAGCGAGTTTTCCCTGTTATCATGGGGGACATGAGAGAAGCCTCCCGGCAGGATCATAACACACCCAGACATTCCCTGGGCAACGTCTTTGTAGACGGTTGATTCTCTCACGCCATAAGGGGCTTGTAGCAGAAAAGTACTGGGACTCACTGAATTATGAGCCACATAATTCTGCAGGATTTAAACTTATTCAACACAGTCAATGAAGACGGAATAATGGCACATGAAGCTAAACAACATTTGGAGGCCCACATAACTCCTACCACTGGCAAAAATGTATCATAATTAACTCTAGCCTGAGAAAAAGGAACTAATCCAAGTCCCTCCATACCGTAATTGGGAAAACAAATATTGTATCACCTCTACCAATTCAACTTTCACTTTCTAGATGAATACATGAATTGAAATGCATTTATCCTTTGATTTCTGGACTTCATGAAGGTTACAATCAAAGAATACATATACACATGTTTAAACAGGATAAATTCATACAAAACTTTGTGCACTAGGGGAAAGTACATACACGATATATATGTAAAGGTTCTGAAGTTGGAATGGGACCCCTTACAGATTTTAACCCTTTATAACTTAGTAAAAAGGTACAGGAGGCTTTGACCTGTACTTTGTCCACATATGATTCATTAGAGACTTTCCTTCCCCCTCTCTTGGAGAATGAGAACATTATCTATTAGAATGCAAGAAGAGTGTGAGAAAGAAGAGCTCTTAAGAAAAGCTTCTGTTCTAAACATTCTACAGTATTATAAAAAATGTGTCTTTTTACAGGAAATATGCATAAAAGTGTGAACCACAGGAGTCATTCCCACAGGAAAGAAAACCAACATTGTTATGGATGTATGAGCAAGCTCTTATAATTTGAGACAGTTTGAATTAGGTTCCCATTAGCATCAGTTTCTGACAGTCTTCTCAGTCATAACAGTTCAATGATAGACAGGTACAACAGTATCTTCTCCATTGTGGGGATTATTCTTATTATAAGTTATAAGCTGTATCCATAAGTTTTTTTTCCAAATTTTGCAAATGTCTTCATATGAAAAAAACATTCAAATGGAAATAACTTTTTAAATAAGTCAAAGGCAAAACTGCAGTTTGTCCACCCCTAAGGTGGAATATATTAACTGCATGTTTAACAAAAATAGTCATTTTCCCTTTGACCCAGGAGGAGTAGAACACATACACACACACTTCAGGAAGGTATGCGTATGTTGTGTATTCCCCAAACATTGTGTTTCAGTTATGCTTGAAAGTTAAATATTTTAGCAGATCACAGCGTGCTGCCTTAATTTGCTTTCCTTTTGTTCCTCCTGTGCTTGTTTGTGCTGACAGTTGTCAGTTGCTCCATTGACACTTTGGCATGTCTATTTTTCCTGCATTCCCCACAAGCTCAGTGGCAAACAGTAAAATGTGGGTGAGGCATAATTTCTTACCACGTTTGTTATGATTTATGCACTTTTAATGTTCTGACAATTTAATAAGTATATGCCACTTCTTTCCTGGTATACTGCTGAACAATAACTACACTTGAAGGTTTGAATTTTCAGCATGTTATTAAAAGGAACAGTATGCCTCCAGGCAGTTTGTAATAATTTTGCTGTCAAAGGGCTCAAATCATAAGGGACAAAATTGATCTGACACTATTTCTGTTCATGTGAAATGCTAAAGGTATTAATTTTATTTGTAAGGAAGATATAATATAATAGTAAACATTACATGCTTTTAAGATTTAGTGCACCCTTCCATAAATAGTGATGTGGTTAAAATAAAAGTGAGAATAGTATTGAAGACTGAATTGTGCAGTGTAATTATTCATGTTTCATTTGCTTCTCTGCAACTGAACATCAAGATACTTCAACTGGGTTAATTTTATCAGTTTCTTTCAAGACTTAGTTTTACTTTCTGTTTGATGAACATATTTCATTTATTTTATTTTATTGCACATTAGATGACCTGCTAACCTGAATTCTGGTAATTCAAGGTGGAAACACTGGATGGCCATTTATTGTGGTCTATCATTATGCCTGTCAATTTGGCAGTGGAAAGGAAATAGTAAATTAGTCTCTTTTTGTTTTTTTCTGTGGGCAAAATTGACATCCAAGCTTACCATAACCCATGTCTCTCCTTAGAAATTGAGACGCTGCTGTGAATAGTAGAGGTGTACATCTTTGCTAATATATAAGATATATATTATATAATATATATAATATATAAAGATATTATATAATATATATAATATATAAAGATATTATATAATATATATTATATATAAAATATAATTTTAGCAATTTTCTTCCAGCAACACAATTTTTGACAACAATTTGTAGTCTAAGACATTTTCTGAAAAATCTGTACCTTTTGAAAAGAAACAGCACTTTCTGCACAGGAAATAGCATAATATATATTATATTTCTGCACAAAAATATGTAAATTTTGCACAGATGAAGGCTGCATCTACACTGACCATTTAATGTAGTTTGAAGCTAACTTCAAGCTGTGACAGTCAAACATTCACAAAAGTGTGCAAAAGAAAACCCTTAATGTGAATCAGTGCTCTGCCATTTGTGTAATCACCATCTGGGTCTCAAACTAGTTCCAGAATTTTTTATCTAATAACTTGTAAGGTGAAACCATTTTTTCCATAACAGATTAAAACTGCATTAAATGGAAAGTGTAAATAGCCCCTATGTTCTGAAATATGAAGATTCTTATCAGTCTTCACCATGGTTTCCTGACACTCTACAAATATTTTGGAGCATTTCTAACATACTTTCAAATATTATTTCTATTCTTAGAAGGACTTTTGAGCAGAAAAAGGAAGACATTTTATTCTTCACGTTTGCTCCTAAGGGATAAAGAGGAACATTTCATGGAATTTGATTAGTTCTTTTATATCTTATTATTATTGTTGTTGAGTGCCTTCAAATCACTAAAGAACAAAGGCGAATCTATCACAGGTTTTGTGCTTAGCAATTTTTGTTCCAAAGTGAGGTTTCCAAGGCTGAGTGTGTTTGTGTTCTTATTAAGCTTCCTTATTCTTAGCACTTGTTGATGTAGACAAAGATTAGTTACCTTTTTTTTGGGGGGGGAGGGGGGCTGAGATAGCCCATGCAATGTCTTCCATCTCTATAGAATCATAGAGTTGGAAGAGACTGCATCGACCATCTAGTCCAACTCCCTGCCACGCAGGATAAATTATCCAAATTTATACTTAGGTTTTAACAATGTAAGGGATTGGGGCAGATTTCTTTACTCAAAATAGAATTTGTGATTTGTTGTTTTAATTGTATTCTGTGATATTTAAATTATAACTTCTGACTTCACATGCTGGATGCTTTGGATGGGTTTCATAGCATGCTATATCATAAGAGATTACCCCTAATGGATATGGGGTGCTCCTTCAGTTCAACCCAGCCAAGAGACTGGAAAGTCTGTCACACAGCTTATCACAATATTGGTTTACATTACTGTGATATTGAGAATATTGATTTCCCTATCAATGTTCTCTCCACATGGGGTCTGTATATTGGTATAGGTTAAGGAGCAGCAACAGCAGCAACCACCACCACCATCATCCCTCCACAAAACTAGGACCCTTATGCACTACCATGTATGTCAAGCTACGTGTTTTTTTGTTTCTGATAGGAATTTTGTAAAATTTAGAACTTGTTTTATGAATACAATGAAAAGTATTCTGTAAGTGAAGCTTACAGAAATCCCTCTGGGCACAAGAATTGTGTCTACTGCTGTTAAATGTTAGGTTTCAGATGCCTGTGTATTTGGTCATGTTTATGGTGTTGAATTAGGTTTGTTGTAACCTCCTTCTTAGAGGCTCCTTAGATGTTTAGATGGATATAGGTTTGGTATGAGATCTACCATATTACATTGCATAATAGTTGCACCTTGTATCTCTTTTTTGTTGGGGAAAAGGGGGGTAAAACTATTACCAGATGAACTAAAACCGTCTTTCTTTCAAGACAGAAGGAAGGAGGGGGAGCTCCATGTTTGCGTCAACTATCTTTGAGGGGGGAGAGAGGGAGGGAGAGCTCAGCATTTCATTAAACAGTTTTTGATAAGAGCTCTGTTTTTTGTTTGTTTAAAACTACCTGTGAAAATTACATGAAAAAAGGGAGAAAAACAATTTTGTGATCAAAAAGGGGTATGTGATGATTATGCAGAGATAACTGCTATGAGGTGAAATATGGTACCTCTATGATGATTCCAGTCATGTACATATACAACCTGAACATATACACTCTGGGATGTGTTTGAATAAACACAGCTAACTATACTGTATACATCATTCACCCAAAAATTGCCACAGGAGTCTAGTTTTGAGCAACAACTGAAAAACAGTTACTCAGTTCAGCTACCAAGATGGCTTTCACTCTACAGTAGAGGGAGTTGATTTTCTACTTGGATGAAAGGATTATTTAGTCGGAGTATTCCTGTTTTACCCTGATGTAGTTTGTGCCCTCTGCTGTGGGAATATCCTTTCTTTATGCTGCTTCCAGTAAAATGCTTCAGTGTCTGAGGTGTGGGATGTGAGATTTGAAAGTTGTCTTCTTTGTCATTTACTCAAAAGCATCTGTTTTATGAACTCCTTTCTTTTCCCAAGATGGGATTCTATGCATGCGGTGAACCAAAAGTCTACATATATGCATTTTAGTGTTTATGTGTAGCTATACAATCTGTTCAACTTTGATGATCATATTTCTTTATGATCATCAAAGCTACATGTTGCTTAGTTTATGTGGCTAAGATATTATTAAGTCAGGAACTTGCTTTAGTTTGACTAAATCTTGTTTCATTATTTAAAACCATCTAGAATTCTTTAGCCTACACATATGTATATTTTTCATTCAGTGCTATAGTTTAAGTTGTTTCTATAAATTATGCAAAAATAGACAGTGAGACCTGAAGCATAACTGGTGTTTTTTTTGGTTTTTTTTAAAAAAAATAGATTAATAACATTCAGTCCGATGCTCGTGGCTTGAAAAACATGCCAAACATACCAAAAATATCTGTTCTTGTTGAGAGTATTTTCTGTTTCTGAGTAATCCCCCAACCAAATACCTACTTTGCAAATACTGAAGATTTTTCTTTCAGTAATCAGGCATTACATATACAAAGAATTTTGGGTGACTAGTAGGCTGCACTCACAGCAATATACTTACTGAGCACAAAATTTATTTATTTTTTATAACAATAAAATGATATTGTTACATTGTTTGTCACTACACCAGCGTGATACTTCCATGTCTAACTTGAAGTCACAGTGGATATGATCTTATATTCAAAGCATTTAAACTATATTATGCTTGGTTTATGAGAGTTCCGGAATTCTGTATTGGATCACAGTAACTTAAGAAGAACCTAGCTCTATAAGATCAACAGCGTATCCTGAATTCTGCTCCTATACTGGCCAACCAGATATGTAACATACACTTCCATAATGTTCTATGTTTGTTTGGATGGATCTAGTATTAGCTTATATATGACCTTTCTAGATGTTTCTACCATATGCATTTCACCTATGGCTTTTTGATTTCTTTGGTTTTCATGTTCTTCTGCATGGTAAGAGTCTATTTCTACTTATTTCCATTTAATCATCAACAAACTTTCATCCATATCTCTAATTCTATGTCTCTTACTGGAGAGACATTCATGTATTCCAATATTTTTCTGTCACTTTTCTGATATTAAATGCTAGAAATTTGGTTCCATGGTGATTCGCATTTTGTACATATCTAAATTGTCTTTGTATTTTCTCCAGTAATTAAGCAATCTAAATCTATCTTTCATTCACCACCTTACGTATTGTATGGGAGAGATTCATTAATTGAAGCAATGAAAACTTTACTTGTCTATCTACTAATTTTGATGTCCTGGTTAACTAGGAAGAGTTGCCATCTCTCTTGGCTTCTATCAATAGCTTAGAGCGAAAACTAAAGCATGGATGATAGGTTTGAATTAAGCATGTCAAATATATTAAAAAAGCAATCAAATAAATTTTGCACAGGGTCAAAATCTTTCTGAGTAGTTCAGAACCCCCAGATTAAATCTGGATCACATGAATCCACTGTATGCTGTCCTATCAGTGTGTTATTTTATATCTGAAGACCAGCATAGGTATCCATGCTTCCATGTACTTCACTCTTATTTATATTTCCATGAGACTATTTGTGGTGGTACACATATCTAATGCATCAAAAGTAATAGGAAAAAATGATTTCAACTACAGATAGTCTTCTTAAACTTAGAATCAAGTTGTTAATAGCTCAAATGCTGTCTGAAAGTAGAAATAAAATTGCTGAAGTATAAATAGAATTGAAGAGTTTTGTTACAATTCCATGCCATTTTCTGACAAGTATATGGGATTATGCCTTTTCAGAAATGTTAAATTCTATTAGCACTTGTCAGCTATCACATTGTGTATTGTATGAGAGAGATCCTTGATTGCAGTTCAGTTTTCTTCCTCAATCGCATCTTGTGTTTTCTCTTCAAGATCTGTCAGAAACACAACATAAGGGAATTAGCTATGAAATCCTTGTAGTCACCCTTAATGAGAAGTGTCATCCCTGAGAGTAAGGAGTTTCCATAGCCAAAGGAACTAGGGATGAATCACCATAGGAAGCAATAGCATAGTGATAAATCTCTTTCTACAATATAAATGGTCTATCTAGATCAGCCATTGGCAAACTTCAGCCCTCCAGGTGTTTTGGACTTCAACTTCCACAATTATGGTGTTTGAAGTCCAAAACACCTGGAGGGCTGAAGTTTGCCCATGGCTGATCTAGTGTCTCCAGATATGTGGGGATACCTCTTTGTCAAGGAACATTATGCTAAAGAGACTATGGGAATCTTTTTTAGAATGATGTATGTGTAGATCTGTCTGGAAAAGCCGTCCTGATGTTCTAGTTGCATAACTTAATTTGAACACTACCCATCAGAGTGCAATTTATATGTTATTTCAGAAGACTAAAATGTCTTAAAAAAACAAATTTGTGAGAAGAAGAAGCAAAATCACAAAATAAACAAATGCTCCCAGATTCTAATAGTGGACTATACCAGTGGAAATATATTTAGTAAAAAGTTAAGGTTTCCCCTGACGTTAAGTCCAGTCATGTCTGACTCTGGGGGTTGGTGCTTATCTCCTTTCTAAGCCGAAGAGCTGACGTTGTCCGTAGACACCTCCAAGGTCATGTGGCCGGCATGACTGCATGGAGCACCTTTACCTTCCCACCGGAGCGGTACCTATTGATCTACTCACATTTGCATGTTTTCGAACTGCTAGGTTGGCAGGAGCTGGAGCTAACAGAGGGCGCTCAAGCCGCTCCCGGGATTTGAACCTGTGTAAATAATATGTGTTGTTATCTTAAAATCCATGATACAATGGAATCAAGTTAAACATTAGCATTTCAACAAATTAGTGAATGGGAAAACAAAAGCCATAGATGGTTTGATTCTGAATGAGTATGCTAATCTGGTTGGCTGAATCTCCAGATTACTCTGTCTGTTCTGTCATTGATGTTCCATGTGTGACTGGAAGCAAGAACTAGGGGGCTGGTAGGAGGAATTACAGTTATCTATCATAATTTTACCTTGATCATCAGGTGCCCTCGCCAACATCTGCCTGTCTGTATCCCAGAATGTTAGTGCCTGGCACAGAAGAAAGATCTCTTAGTGAATTGCTCACTGTGTTTTTCAACAGTCTCTTTGTCTGAGCTGGGTAATTGCTCTCAAGAGGAGTGAAGTGTTTGCTTGTTGTTCAGGTGTACTCGTGTAGTCTCAACCATACTGAGACTGCCATGATAATCACAAGTTTGGGGCACATGCTCAACTTGATCTTCTGAACTGGGTGGGATAATGGTGATCCTATGTAGATCCTAGGTCATGATCACATAGCTTTTTGGAAGCTCATGAGGAGTTTTCGGTCACTATGGCAGACGTAGTACTATTGAAGCCTGGGATGACTTCCTGAAAGAGAAAATTATTGTGCTGAACACAGGCTGTCCTAAGCAACTCCAAAGTAGGGATTTTGAAATTATGAAGAAGTAGGGGAACAACTACAGCAACTATGACAGAAAACTTAAAGTCTGACCTAACATTTTGAAGGCTTACATCTTGGCAATATTGGGAGAAGAAAAAGGCATCCTTCACTGGCAACATTGCATCTGTTCAGATCTGTCCAGCAGTGCTATTTTAATTCTTCTAGGATTTACTAAGATTTGATCCACAGAAGGAGAATATAGGCCAATGTATGGACTACTATCAATGATTTACATAGCACTTCACTATAAAATTGCTCACATGCATCCTGACTTGGATGCTGTAGTTGACATGTTACCGATGGACGCACATTTGTCCCCTTCTTTCCTGGAGTTAATTGATACATTTCCATTTTCTTAAGCAACAGGAAACTCACCAAGAACCATCTGGATCCATCAATCTGCTGGGGCACACCACCCAGGCCCAACAATATGAATAGGATTCATAGAGAGAAGCATCACACCATGTGTGTGTTGGATCCCTGCCTTTTCTGCCTTATAAAAACAGCTGGGAAGGAGCTGGTGAAGTGTGTAAAGTGAACTGTGAATTTCGACATACCTAAAAGAAACAGATGTGGAATCACTGCTTTAAAAGGCTCTTCCTTGAAGCCTACTTCATGGAATAATTACCAGCCAGTGTACAATATTCCATTTTAGTGCAAAGTCCTGGAGTGTGTAAAAATGTTTCAGATCCAGTCTTCTAGAAACGTAAATCTAGTTTTAGGCCTGGTTGTTGAGCATATATTTTGGTCATAGAATTGTAGAATGATAGAGATGGAAAAGACTACAAGGGCCATCCAGCCCCCTGCCATGCAGGTACCCATAATCAAGGTGTCTTTGTTTGGAGGAATGAGTTCTTGTTGGTTCTATGAGATCTTTTGGTGGCTTCCAATACTTAAGATATTTTCTGGTATGGATTTCAAGACACAGTTCTTCCATGGTTTCAATCTGTCTTGGGGGATGGGTTCAGAAAATAGTGGTGAGAAATTCCTATTCAGCACCTTGGCCACTAGCTTGTAGTGTATCCTTTGACTTGATCTTCTGTATTATTTAACTTTTACATGATTGATAACATAACGTTTCAGATGTGCCTGTTTCTGGAGACATCTGATCTAACTGCCCTGACACATTTCTTAGTTCATTTTAATGAGATTACAGCAACACACAGTCTTCAGCCAGCAGACAAACACTTTCATTCTACCAGTAGGTAGAATTCTATTGAGACAAACATTCATCAACTGATTGCCTGATATAGCAAGGACTTTATGTGGATATGCTGAACTTTTAAGCATTTTAATACTATGCTATTTTAATTTATGCTCTTGATATCATAACTACTTTCATTTAAAATATATAGCATTTATTTAAAATTTATTGTATTTTTAATGCTATTGGTTTTTGTAATTATAATGGAAGCTGCCTTAAATCCCTATTCTGAATTCTGGAGTAAAGCAGGACACAAAATTAACTACTTCACTTATTAAATGAAGTTTTTTATTCTTTAGGTACTAGTAGCTATAATAAAGATTGACAAGCAGGCTGAGACTGTGACACGCAAAAAGATGATGTTTAACACTTTTCTAGTAAGCCATGTACTTACCCGAAATTTTCTCCACTGAAACCTTATAGACCATGTATTTGCCGCTACTATTTCCTGTAGTTGACTTCTGAGAAGTCCCCAATATATTACTACTTAAATTCTCCAAGAAGCATCTACAGTTTATATGTCAGAATTAAAATAAAATATGCCACACTGCAAACATTCCTTGATCAGTGCATTTACTGGCTAGGGAGTATAGATTTTGAAAATTTAACTGGATTGGCATAGCAAAGAACAGCAGTGATCATAGTGGATGCACATGTAAGTTTTAGGGGTAAATCAGGGGCTTTGAGGTAGTTTCAGGGATATCCCGGGGTTATGGGAGGAGGTGGAGACTAGAACCTATGCTGAAGCAGGTTACTTCAACCCGTTTTGGTGCAGGTTAGGTCTGGAAGGGCCTTCAGTCTAAAACTATCCATAAGGTAAAGGCAAATGGCAAATAGGACCCGGTTCACATGCAAACCTGAGATTCTTTTCAAATTATGGTTTTAAAGTATCTATTGATGGATTTTAATACTTATTGGATTATATGCTCTTTTAATTGATGGTTTGTGTTATTTGTAGTTGTTCTGCACCTTAATCCGCAGGGAGAGGTGGGCATTATTATTACTATTATAATTATTACACAAATATGCTGTCAGCTACAATATTGTGAACAACCATTCAGCTATGGAGGGTAGTCTTATGAGCCAATTAAAAACAATGACAGCAAAAGCAGATGAGAGCATTTATTCAAAGATATTTATGGATCTGTGGACCTATGATTTCATTGCTTAAACAAAAAGAACTGGGGTGCTGCTTTTAATTACTCTAATCAGTAACTCCAACTCATTGTTTTGGTATGTATAATTTTAGCCTTCTCCCTGCTTATTTTGAGCAAGACCTCTTTGCAGCCTTCTCAGCTGACTGGTTTAGAGCATCTTATTAAGCTCTCTGTGTCTTCAGTGGCAGCCTTTCTGACAGCCATGAGCCTACAGGTGAAAAGTAATGAACTCAGAAACTTGAATGTTAGAGAACTGCCTGTGGAAAATATATGGCAAAAATGACCGTTATATGATCTAGTATCTGTTACGGGTTTGTAGAAAAACAAACTGCGTGCAGTCCTGTCCAGACTTATCCAGTCCTTTGTTGTATCCACAATGAGCAAAAGAAAAACAAGCCACGAAAATGGAAGAGAAAATCAAAAATTTACTCTTAAGTAGCAGAGTCAAAAATCATAATAAAACTTCCAGCAACAAAAAACTCACATAAAGTCTCTTGCATTAAATTCATGCATCTTCATAGTAGGCTCTCAGCAAGCATCCAGTAAGTCCCCAGTAAGTCCCCAAAAGACATTGCAAACATTTCCCAGATATACCCCATTCAGGGAGTGGCTCAAGCCTGTTAGCCCTGATTGTTCCAATTACTCAACCATGAGTTGTAATTGACCAGGTGTTTTTCTCTTAACACACACTTACACAAGTAGTGATCCCACAGAAACTTAGTCACATACATGCATATACAGTAATAGTATCATCCAAGTCAAAAGTTTAGAAAGGAAAGGAAATTTGAAAGTTAAGCCATAGATGCGGCAGGCTAAATGACTTCTTAGCATATCTGCAGTCCACAGCAACAGTGGAAGAACTCAGATTTCACAACTAGCAAGTAAAACTTACTTTGGAGATATATGAATTAATCACCATTGCAAGTCCACAGCCAAAAACTGTGTTTGTCCTTGATCTAAAGGGGTCAGAAATCACTGTAGATTATGCGGAACATAATAGTTAAGGTAAAGGTCTAGTAAAGGTCTAGTCATGTCCGATTCTGGGGGTTGGTGCTCATTTCCATTTGTAAGCCTAAGAGCCGGCGTTGTCTGCAGACAACTCCAAGGTCATGTGGCTGGCATGACTGCATGGAGTGCCGTTACCTTCCTGCTGGAGTGTACCTATTGATCTACTCACATTAGCATGTTTTCGAACTGCTAGGTAGGCAGAATCTTGGGCTAACAGTGGGAGCTCACCCCGCTCCCCAGATTCGAATCACCGACCTTTTGGTCAGCAAGTTCAGCAACTCAGCAGTTTAACTCGCTGCACCACTGGGGACTCCTTAAATACCAGTAGCCAAATACACTTAAAGTGACTGAACTGAATTACTTTCTTGTGTGAATTGTCTACCTGTGGTTTCTTGTGTTTCAGAAGGTAAAAGAACTACAGATTTACTTCTTGTTTTTAATTTGTAAACTGTCCGTTCAGAGATGGAATTCATACTTTCCTGATGGGACCACTGAAATTTGATCTGAAATATTGGCCATGGAGAGCTGGTGTAGTATAAAGGTTGGGATTTTGGACATAGACTCTGGAGGCTAGTATTCAAATCTCTGCTTAGCCATGGGGAGCCATGGGCAAGTTATTCTCTCTCAACCTAAAATGAAGGCAATTATAAATCTCCCCTGAACAAATCTTGTCAAGAAATCACAATTATATGTTTTCCTTAAGGTCATCATAAGTCAGAAACTACTTGAAGATGTAAAACAACAATATGTTGATATCCTGGTCCTATTCTCCAAAATCTGTTGGAAACGTTACGTTGTCATGCCCCAATCACCAACAAAATTGATCTCCTTCTCCCTATAAAAGTGATGCTTGGTAATGTAGGTTTGAGAAAACAGGGAATTGTGATTATGACAATTGTATCAGAATCATGACTAAGTAGTGATTGTGAATGCAAAATCATTTATCTTGTGCATGGAGATTTAGATCAAAGGCCAGCCATGGTGAGCCCCACCATTATTTAACTACATTAATTTTATAAATGGATTCTTCAAAGCAATGTGTTTCTTTGTAAACGTGCTGTATGTAATCTGCCCAGGCAGGCTTTTTTTTTAATTTGCTGAAAAGCTGAATTTGGGTGTGGAAGCATATTCAAAAGTATATGGGATAGGGAAAATGCTGGTGGCACTTCACACTTGAAAAAGATGAACTGGAGCCTGTTTTTGGCTTTTCTACCTAATATTCCTGGGCTGCCCAACAAAGTGCTTTACAGGGAAGTATTGGCTCAGGCTACATCAGACCATGGTTCTTTAAAAAGATGGAATTATCACTTGGATACTTATAATTCTGCATTTAAATCTAACCTCTAAAAACAAACCAATTCATGTGATCTATTTGTTGTGTGTATTTATAATCCCAGGAATTTTGCCAGCAGAGTGGGTGGCAGTTGCTGTTGTTTATATTGCAGTTGTGGGATGGGAAGATAAGAGGAACTTACACTTCACAATTTTCCACCCATTAAGCTGTAAAGTGTATGATGTATTGAGTATAAACAAGTGCAGGAACCTTTTTTAAAAAGAGGAAAATCTGTAGTTGGAAAAAGAAGAATCCAATAGCATCATCCTGCAGATGTTAAAATAGATGACAGTATATGTACCCAGGCAGAAAACCTGGATGGGTATGGAATCATTTGTATATCACTAGGTGGAACATGAATATCCAGCTCCTCATTTGACTATCCAAGGCCAACTTCCATTTTTCACTTAAGCTAAGTTTTCATTGGTACTTCTGATAATCTTCCTTCTACTAACCTTTTTGTCAGTTGAACTTTCATTCTAAATCAGTAAAACGAGAGGGAGAACTCATTGTGGCATAAACAATTGAAAGATTTGGCACAGGAGTCAAAATAAGTGACTATCAGAAATTAGTGAGTTATTTCTAAAACTCCACAATGGCTCATGGTAAAAGTTGAATTTAAATTAATAAGCTACTTCATTCTTAACCCCATAAATGCTAAATATGTTGTGAATGCTTATTAACTTTTATATCAAAATTGTATGCTATTGTGTTTTTACTTAGAACGAATTCCCATTAAATTCACTTGAGCTTACTTTTAGATACATAGGATTGCAACATTCATTGTCTATTTCCCATGAAAATTTAGGGATAGGATTTAATTTGCCTAGTTGGAACTCTTGGAACTCTTAAAAGCTCAATTTAAGAATGGGAAGAAGAATCACAGCTTGGAATTTTGGTGGTAGCAATGTCTTGTTTTGCTCTTCTGTGCAAAAGAAAATATAATGTTGAATGCATTTTACTGAGAGGTTTGTAAGCATGATTAAGAATGTACAACATGAAGGGGGACTTATTTCTGATTTGATGTATCCACAGAGTACTGTAAAAATGCCACAAAAGTAGTCTGTATAGATTTCTGATTCCCCATTCCCTTTTGGCTATGTTCCTTGCCTATTTAACAGTAAAGTTAAACTAACTTGTCCAGTAATGAAAGTGGCATAATAAGCCTTCCTTGTTTTTATGGAACATTTATGAATGTTCGTCACATTTGTTGGGAACTAAACATTCAAAATATTGAAGATTTGCTTTTATCTGGGAATGTTTTTGATTGCTTCACGTTTCCTAGGCAGTTGTTACATCTGATAGTATAAAAGTGTGGAGGGAATGCTAAAAGTATAACAACAATGGAGGTTGCAAGAAATGGGGGAAATATTTCAAGAACCTGGAAAGCAAAGTGTGTTAAAGCACTGAGCTGCAGATCGAAAGGTCCCAGGTTCAAGCCCCAGGAGCGCGTGAGCGCCCGCTGTTAGCTCCAGCTCTTGCCAACCTAGCAGTTTGAAAACATACCAATGTGAGTAGATCAATAGGTACCGCTCTGGCGGGAAGGTAACGGCACTCCATGCAGTCATGCCGGCCACATGACCTTGGAGGTGTCTACGGACAATGCCGGCTCTTCGGCTTAGAAATGGAGATGAGCACCAACCCCCAGAGTCAGACATGACTGGACTTAACGTCAGGGGAAAACCTTTACCTAACCTATGTAAAAAACAAAACAAAAAAGGCATGCATAAATAATTTTTAACAAAACGTTATATAACAATATAATGCAGATCATATAATAACTATTAATAACAGTACAATTATAACTTTTTAACAAACTCATACCCCCTCTTACCCCCACCCATGAACTCACCACTTAGGACTTCTGACACTACTCCATGTGGATCATATACCTATTAAAATCACCCCTTGTATCTTGTTTTTAATAAATTCCCTTTGTGACTATTTTCAAATCTAACTTTGTCTTCCTTTCCAGATAACGACATGAAAGCCTACATTTATATGCAAATTCTTCACTATTCCTCCTCTAATACCATTTGTTAGCTTGGGGGCCAGGTAGGAATTCTTGTCTACCCCAATATTCTTGTGGGGGTTGGATAATTGACTATAAATGAGCGGTGTCTATAAATGAGTTTTCATCTGGAAGGTACTGGGGGAAAATTTAAGAGTTTAGTGTTTGCCTTGTCACATCTTTGGTGCATGATATTGCTCAAGAACAGTTTCTGAGGGTCCAGGCACCTGGGGGCTTGTAAAAGGAGGGCTCATTCAAACAGGACTGTGTCCCAGGACCTCTCTCGGTTTTATCATAGGTGTCCGAATGATGACTCCAGTAAAACTGCATTAATTCAGTACAAACTAAGGTTTCCTTGGTTTGTTATGAATTAATTAAATACCTGGTAAGATCCAGATCTTAAGGTAAGATCTGGGTCTTACCAGGTGTTGGCTCTGTGGGGATTGCACCTGGGGACCATGCCATGTGATTCCTGGGCCCAGTTCACACAGCCATCTCTCTCTCTCTCTCTCTCTCTCTCTCTCTCTTTTTTTTTTTGGATTCCTGGAGCCTGAAAGATAGAGAGGGCACCCATCCCATCCCCCAAGCCCCAAATTTTGCCTAAAAGTAAAGTTTCAAAGTACATGGCACCATAAGTTTTCCTCCTTGGCCCCCTCTCCTAGCACATCATTTCCTCACTGCAGGAGGGCCTGAGGAGGGAACCTATGATGACCAGGTACTTTTTACTTTACTTTTGGGGGTAACTTGAGTGCTTCGGGGTGGCTGCATGCCATCCCGATTTTAATTGAGATGGCATGTAGCCACCACCCCTGGGAAAGCCCATTTTTGTGGCATAGAAACTGAAATTTGTGCCAAAGTGGTTTTTTTTTAAATTAAAAAAACACTTTGTTTTGGATTTGAGTCTTGTCTGGAAGTGCTGGGAGATTTCATTCACTAGTAAGTCATGGGGCTTCAGTGGGAGTGCCTGAGGGTTATTTTCCAGTAAAGATCTATCTGGGAAGCAGCCCAAATGTTTGTATTGCCCTTTGGGCTTGGGTGTTTATCTGAAGGGAAGCTATGGGGTGGGGTGGGGGTCTCAAGGAAGACACCTGGCTTCAGCTGGTCCTACATCAGATTGCCCTAATCTACTTCTCCTTTCAGCCCAAATAAATAAAGACTAAAATAAAGTGGCCCTTATTTCAATCCATCCTTTGTGTCTGGTCTTGTTATTTCATGGCTGCTCATCAAAACCTTTATGTTTCCACTGGGCCTCACTTTTCAAGTAAATGGATATGTGTGATAGATCTCTTTATTCAAGTTGGCCCCAAAACCCCAACACCTAGGAATCCTGCCATTCACCCTGCCCTTGTGTCATAGACAGAACGCCTCCAAATAGAATACAACACAGTTTATTGAGGTTACAGAACTAAAAATTGCCCGTAGGAAACAAAAGACTAGGCAAACACTTGTCTTCAGTATGAAAAGTAACAAAAATAGCTTCGTTTGAGTTTGAACAGTTCAAAAGAATAAACCGGATTAAACAGAAGTTTAATCTGGGTTAAATCAAAGGTGCTTACTTCAGCCTGGCAATTAAACAAACAAAAACTGGTTAACAAAAGGTCAAAATGAACACAAAACCCAGCAGCAGATTCCCCTCTGCTACTCAAGAGCTACAGAAGTAACTCGGGCTGTTGCTCCTCCGTGCAACGGGCGAAAACCAGGTCCAGGCACATCAATCAGGGTAACGACGGTCAGCGGGGTCCCAATCCGGTCCGAGGTCGAAAGCCAAACGCAGACATCTAAGGTTCCACAAGTTCCACCGATAGCCACAGAAGGGTTAGTCCAGAGTCGTAGTCAGTCAGTCAGTCCAGCGTCAATCCAGAGTTGGCAAATAATGTCCGTCAAAAAGACGACGGAGGTCCAAGCTATCAAGATTAAACACAAGTTGCACAGAAAAAGCCCACACAGTTCCTCCCGCCGTCTATGCCCAGTGTCCTTGGTAACTTACGTATCCAGCAAACGAATCACACCCGTCTTCAGGAAGTTCCCCAACAAGAGCCCAAGCGTTCGTCCAGATTACCTTGCCCAACGCAATTAGCCATTGATTCTAGACCCCATTTTATGCCAGTTCATAACTCCTCATCGCTGTCAGCTGCTATCCTAATTCCAGGTGCCTCCTCATCATCATCCTCATCAGAACTAAAACACCTTTGACTACGCCCCACAGCATCCCCAGCTGTGGATCCCGTTCCATCCCTCCAGCCCGTCCACGGGTCCGATCCTGCAACCCGCCAGTCGCCTCCCATGCTATCATTGCCAGTGACACCCAAATCCTCCCTCACACGAGTCCATTCCATGTCATCCTCCTCTGAGCTAACCATCTCTTCCTCCATTCCCTCGGTAAAACCCTCAAAGGAGTCTTCGTCTGTTGGTTCTGCAAATAAGTCCCGGAGCCGTTTCCTTTCACGCTCCTCAAAAGAGTCTGACTCTCGAGGAGTCTTACGACCTCGTCTCCTAGTATCGGAGCCAGAAGGCTCAACCATAACACCTTGTTCCCCCAGTTATTCCCTTGCTAGATCAGGGTACTGGATTTCAGGTGAACCATATATTTGTGGATTTGTACTGTAATGTTCTATGTCTAGTCTGTATATTGCCTCCTTCACACTATGGGATTATTATTCCAACAATATAAATCTGTAATCCAGAACCACCTCTTTCTGTATGTATTTATTTCATGAAACTTCTACTCCTGTATTGTATTAGATGTTAAATTCTTTGTTGTGTTTGTAATCATGGGATTAGTTCAATCACTCATGGTTTTACAAGATGGGGCTGCTTGTAAGGAAGAGTGGCTGTTTAGTAACTGCTTTATGGTTCCAACCATGTTAACCCAATCTTGATTATCTTCTAATTTTCTTGGTATAGAATGTAACTGTTTTCCGAATGCAGTGTGTATCAAAGAATGAAGCATGATGATTTTCTGTTTATTTACCACCATTCTCACAGAATATTGCCAAAGTAATTTTGTCACAGTAATTTCTTGCTGTAAGAGCAGGCCTCTGAGACTTGTTCTAACATTGTTTCATTTGATCATGGCATTGCTGCATATGATCTCAAGAGATTATCACTGACAATTTGATGAAATGGTTGTAAAATATTCAGGTGTCCTATAGTGTATTGTGTGTAAGCATAACTAATGCAAGGTAAGTTTCTTTATAACTCTTCATCATTTCTTACAGAGGGCATGCTGAATACCATTGTCATTTCTGTAAACCACTTTAATTTTATTTTAAATACTTCAGGATTAATTCAACAAAGGGTGGTGCTCATTATATAGGCCATGAGAAAGATGTAAATAACCTATCAATTCAGTAAATTATTTCAGAACAATTTTAAACTCAACTTGTGGATCAAAAAGGAAGCATTATAACTATGATTATTTACCCAAATCTGCTTTTTTGTTTAATTTTGATGATTCACTATGTATGTTCATTGATTTTCTTTCAAGAAGTTCAAAGAGAAACACGTGAAGTCCTTCTCTCTTCTATACTGTCAAAAGTCTGTGGGATATTTGTCTGGGATATAGTAGCTAGTCCAGAACACTTGATGATAATTCCTTAGATAAAAGGGGAGTACACCTGGATGTTTTAGATCAGGGGTCCCCAAACTAAGGCCCGGGGGCCGGATGCGGCCCATCGAAGCCATTTATCCGGCCCCCACGGCACAAGGGCAGAATGGGGTTGGGCTAAATGACCCAAGAGGTCCCTTCTTCTCTTACAACCCTTATTATTATTATTATTATTATTATTATTATTATTATTATTATTATTATTATTAACATTGATTCTGGGTGGCTATCTGTCAGGGATGCTTTGCTTGTGCTTATGGTGCACAGAGGCAGAAGGGGGTTGGACTAAATGGCCCAAGAGGTCTCTTCCAACCCTCTTTATTATTATTATTGTTATTATTATTATTATTATTGCTCGGTAGCCAACTATAGTCCGGCCCTCCAATGGTCCGAAGGATCGTGAACTGGCCCCCTGTTTAAAAAGTTTGGGGACCCCTGTTTTAGATCAAGGGTCCTCAAATTTTTTAAGCCGAGGGCTGGTCCACAATCCCTCAGATTGCTGGGTGACCAGAATATTGTTTGGAAAAAAAAACAGATTCATATGCACACTGCACATGTCTTACTTGTTGTGCAAAAACAAAAACAACAACAACAACAATGGAAGAACAATACAATATTTAAAAATAAGAACAATTTTAACCAACATAAACCTATCAGGATTTAAATAGGAAGTGTGAGCCTACTTCTGGCCAATGAGATAGTCAAGTTAATTAGGATTGTTGTTGTGTGCCTTCAAGTTTTTTCAGACTTTGGGTGAGCCTAATTCTAAAACTGAGGGTGGGGGCCAGATAAATGACCCACAGGCCTTAGTCTGGGGACCCCTGTTCAAGATGTTAGTTTAGTAGTCCAACTATAGAATCATAGAATCATAGAATAGTAGAGTTGGAAGAGACCTCATGGGCCATCCAGTCCAACCCCCTGCCAAGAAGCAGGAAATCGCATTCAAATCACCCCCGACAGATGGCCATCCAGCCTCTGCTTAAAAGCCTCCAAAGAAGGAGCCTCCACCACAGTCTGGGGGAGAGAGTTCCACTGCCGAACAGCCTTCACAGTGAGGAAGTTCTTCCTGATGTTCAGGTGGAATCTCCTTTCCTGTAGTTTGAAGCCATTGTTCCGTGTCCTAGTCTGCAGGGCAGCAGAAAACAAGCTTGCTCCCTCCTCCCTATGACTTCCCCTTCACGTATTTGTACATGGCTATCATGTCTCCTCTCAGCCTTCTCTTCTGCAGGCTAAACATGCCAAGCTCTTTAAGCCGCTCCTCATAGGGCTTGTTCTCCAGACCCTTAATCATATTTGTTTGTATCTCCAAGTCCAGCTGTGATTTGTTATTACTGTGTGCTTTCAAATCATTTCTGACTTATGGAAACTTTAAAGAAACCTATCACAGGGTTTTCTTGGCAGATTTTCTGCATAGAGCATTTCTCTTTCTGACTTGCTGTGATGACCCATGGGCCTTGTAGTCCTGCTCAGGACATTGTAATCCCTGATGAAGATGAGAACTTGGGTTTTTTACCTTCCCAGTCTGAACTGGATTCCTCTCAGCCAGATCTTTCCCAGGCAGATCTGGGAACCTTGCACCTGCAAGAAAGTTGTCTCCCAGAAGTATGTCAAACAACCCCAGAACCTACTTCTCCCGTGTTCTTGCGCCGGGAGTTTTGTAAACAACAGAGAAGTTTGGAATCAGCTTCGCGCAGGAGTGCGAGGATAGCAGCTAAGAATGTAGCCAATTAAGACTGTTTCTCGTGAGAATCTTTAAGGAGTTTAACATCTGGTCTCAGAGTTTAGCTTTCGTTTCTGATTCCCAGAGAACTGCTTCGGTGAGAAAGTTAGACTCTATATAGGTGTTTTGCCCGCGTAGTAACTTCGCGGAGTCAATTCGTCAGCCTACGGAGCGAGTTGTGTCTGGACAGCGCGCTCCGATTCAAGCCTCGCTCCTGCCCAAGCCTTGCCTTGCTATCCAGCCTTCGCCTTGCTTCCCAGCCTTTGTTTATCTGCGGACCTTGCCTTGTTTCCCAGGATCAATCCTTGCCTTGTTTCACGGATTTTACCAAGTTATTCCACGGACCTTGTTCTTGTTCCTAGTTACCTTGTTCCACGTTCAAGCCTTGTTTCAAGTATCAAGTTATTTCCTAGCCACGCTCAAGTTTTATGGACTAAAGGACCTTGTCATCTCCCCTCACTTTGCTTGGCAAAGTGAGTGTTTCGGTTATTGGATTACAACTTTGGACCTTAATATTTCTTATTGGACATTGCTTTTTTGGACTAATTCTGACCTTTCCTGAAAGGTCTACTTCTGGACTATTTTCTACACTTGTTTTTATTAACTTTATATATTCCTTCAATAAAGATATTAGATAGATTCTGGCCTCGGTGTATGGTTATTGGTGCTCTGCAGCCTGGGTCGTGACAGTTTGACTCCGCCACCCTAAGCACCAATTAACCTCGGCCAGAATGTCCACCGGAGCCGCACCTGGGCCGAGCGGCCAGCCGATTACCTACACCATCGACAAGGAAGAGGTGGATCGCATCCGCGACAGACTCAACGCCCAGGATGGAGAAATAAAGGGCTTGCGGGAGCGCGGAGTCCGCCTCCCGGCCATGGCGTTGCCCACCAAGTTTACCGGAGAAGCTTCTAAGGTTCATGTTTTCCGTCGCCAATGTCAAGCTTATCTAGAGGCCCGAGATGCCGAGTTTCCCCAAGAAGACATCAAAGTGGCGTGGGTTTACAGTCTTCTAGACGGGCCAGCGGCCAATTGGGCGACGGCACTGTACGATCAAGCCTCTCCACACCTAAGATCAGCGCAACACTTCTTGGACCACCTCAAGGAGACTTGGGGAATCGAGGACAATTTGGAGGCAGCCGGTCACAAACTCCGTCGCCTTTTCCAAGGAGACAGACCTATGTCTCAGTATATAGCCGAGTTCCGAGTGCTGGCCCACAACACCGGCTGGAACGATGTAGCCCTCAGAGGACAATTCCGGGAGGGTCTCAACATTGAAATGCTGGAAGAAATCTCCAAGGTGGACCCTCCCCAGACCCTCGAGGCACTCATTGATCAATGTTTACGGGCTGAAGTCATGATTGCCAACAGGAAACAGTGGGTTCGAGGCCAGGGCAGTAGAGCCGGGGCAAAACCCCCCGCTCCCGCCAGCGTTCAGCCACGACCAGTGTGGAGACCCCCACCGCCAACCCCATACCCCAGAGGAGGCGAGGAGGTGCCGATGCAGTTGGGCAATGTGCGTCCCAGACTAGATGCCGCCGAGAAGGCCCGTCGTCAACGCTTAAACCTCTGCTGGTACTGCGGGAACGGGGGCCACTTCGCCAGAGAGTGCCCAGCCAAAGGGAAGCCGGCCGCCCGTCTTGCGGCGGCGTCCTCCACGGAGACGAAGGCGTCTGAGCCGACTGGCACACAGCCGGCGGGGGAAGCCAACGACCGGGTGTAGAGAGGCTCGCCAACCCGGTCAAAAAATCCATCCAAGAGCCGCCAACCGGGGTCCTGTTCCTTCTCGTGGTCACTTTATGGTCAGCAAAAAGGGGACCCGTCATGATCCACGCTATGATAGACTCTGGAGCTACCAACAATTTCATCGATAGAGAGTATGCCGACTCTCTGGGATTACAATATCATGATTTCAAGGATGCCCGTGTGGTGCAAGCCATAGACGGCCGCCCCCTCAAGACGGGCCCCGTAAGTCAGTGGTCGGAACCCACCAGGATGTGGATAAGGGAACATATGGAAGAGATTTCCTTCTTTGTTACCGAGGTTCCCCATTTTCCTGTGATTTTGGGAATTCCATGGCTGACTCTCCACGACCCTAACATCTCCTGGTCCAACAGAGAACTGCAGTTTGCTTCACCGTACTGCCAAAACCATTGCCTCGTAGCCAAGGTATGCCATGCCACAGACACCGAGCCCATCATCACCTTGCCAAAGAAGTACTCCGAGTTTTGGGATGTATTCAATGAGAAAGAAGCCGAAAAATTACCCCCACATAGACCTTATGACTGTGCCATTGACTTGGTGGAGGGGGCCCCGATTCCGCGAGGGCATCTCTACTCCCTGACTGAACCAGAGCAAGAAGCTCTCAGGGAATTCCTAGAGACAAACCTTCGCAAGGGATTCATCAGACCCTCTCAATCCCCAGCCGCCTCCCCAGTGATGTTTGTGAAGAAGAAGTCAGGGGAACTACGCTTGGTGGTGGACTACAGAGCATTGAACAATATCACCAAGCGGAACAGCTATCCCCTGCCCTTAATCTCGGATCTACTGGATCGGCTTCGAGGAGCCAAGGTTTACACCAAGCTGGATCTTCGGGGGGCTTACAACTTAGTTCGCATCAGGGAAGGGGACGAGTGGAAGACCGCCTTCCAGACCAAATTCGGATTATTCGAGTCCCGAGTTATGAATTTCGGTTTATGCGGAGCTCCCGCAACGTTCCAGCATTTTGTCAATGACATTTTTCAGGACTATCTAGACAGGTTCTTGATAATTTACCTGGACGATTTTTTGGTGTTTTCTAGATCACAATCAGAACATGAGAACCACGTCAAAATGGTGTTACAACGATTGCGGGATCATGGACTTTATGCCAAGCTGGAAAAATGCGCCTTTGATCTACAAGAGGTAGATTTCCTTGGTTACCGCATCTCGCCTCTAGGGCTTTCCATGGATCCAGCCAAGGTTTCAGCAGTATTGGAATGGCGGGCGCCAACTAACAAGAAAGAGGTGCAGCGTTTCTTGGGGTTCGCGAACTATTACCGCAAGTTCATTCCAGATTTTGCCCGCTGGTCCGACCCCATCACTAGCTGCATCCGTGGAAAGCAGCCTTTCCGCTGGACTGATCAAGCAGAGAAAGGGTTCCAGCAACTAAAGAAACTATTCACCTCCCAGCCAATTCTACAGCACCCAAATCCTGGAACCCCTTTTGTTGTGCAAGCGGACGCCTCTGATGTGGCAATTGGGGCTGTACTCTTACAGCCGGTGGGAGATCACCTCCATCCCTGTGCCTTTTACTCTCGTCAACTAACCACACCAGAGAGAAATTACACCATTTGGGAAAAAGAACTACTGGCCATAAAGGCAGCCTTTGAAACTTGGAGACATTGGCTAGAAGGGGCCAAATTTCCCATTGAAGTCCACACTGATCATCGTAATCTAGAACATCTAAGAACTGCCCGCAAACTAAATCAGAGGCAGCAACGTTGGGCTTTATTCTTTGAACGTTTCAACTTCCAGATCCATTATGTGACCCCAGCCCAAACCAAGCAAGCAGACGCCCTGTCACGTAAACCGGAATACGCTGCAGGACGCAAGGAGACCTTTGAATCCCAACTGCTACAACCCGAGAACTTTGCCACGCTCACGGTGGGGAACACCAAATCCATTCCCATTGGTTCAACTTCCCCTACTCCAGGACCCATCTGTGCTCAAGAAATCCGGGCTAGTCAGCAAGCAGATGCCTGGGCGCAGGACCAACTTCGCCAAGGTCTGCATTTTCCCTTTTCGCTTAAAGATGGACTGCTATGCTATAGAAATCATGTTTATATCCCACCCGGACCGGGCAGGGAGAAAGCGCTTCGTCTGTGTCATGACTGCAAACCAGCAGGGCATTTCGGACTATTTAAAACCATGCATCTGATCCTAAGGGATTTTTGGTGGCCCAAGATCCGCAAAGATGTGGAAAAATATGTCAACACCTGCCCAGTATGCCAGCGCTCCAAGATAAGAAGGGAGAAGCCCTCAGGGCTTCTGCATCCCCTTCCTACCCCATCTCGGCCATGGGAAATAATTTCTGCGGATTTCATCACTGACCTACCACCTTCCTGTGGATTCACCACGATCCTAGTGGTGGTGGACCTTTTCACCAAGTTAGCCCATTTCATTCCCTGTGAAGGTCTTCCCACGGCCAAAGAGACTGCAGATCTATTCCTTCAACATGTTTTCAGACTACATGGATTGCCCAAGAGTTTAGTCACAGACCGTGGATCTCAATTCACCTCTCGTTTTTGGAAGGCACTACAAAAACTATTGGGCATAGACTCTCGCTTATCTTCAGCTCATCATCCCCAAACAGATGGGCAAACGGAGCGCACCAATGCCACTTTGGAGCAGTATCTTCGCTGTTATGTAAACTATCAACAGGACAATTGGGCTTCTCTGTTACCACTGTCTGAGTTTGCCTACAACAATGGAGTTCAAGCTTCTACAAAAGAAACGCCGTTCTTTGCAAACTACGGCTTCCATCCACGTTTCTTCCCCCCTGTCATTGAAACTTCAGAAGTTCCCGCAGCAGAGGATTGGCTGCAGGAACTCACAGCGGTGCAACAACTTTTGCTCCAGCAACTGGACCAAGCCAAGGAGGACTATAAACGCCACGCTGACAAACATCGCCAGCCGGGCCCCGAAATCAAGGTAGGAGATCGGGTTTTCCTGTCCACTCGCTTTCTGCCCTCCCACCGCCCTTGCCGGAAGCTAGATGCCCGTTTCATTGGCCCCTATCCAGTGGTGGCGCAATTAAACCCCGTGACTTTCGAACTCCAACTTCCGCGTTCAATGCGCATTCACCCAGTGTTTCACCGTTCCCTGCTCCTTCCGGCGGATGGTGTGCGTCCTGATTCAGACCAACCGGCCCCCCCTCCTGTTTTGATGAATGGGGAGGAGGAGTTCGAGGTTGAGGACATTTTGGATTCTCGCTTTCATCGCCGCCGCCTACAATATCTCATTGACTGGGTGGGTTTTGGCCCTGAGGAACGCTCTTGGGAAGACGCCTCCACAGTCCATGCTCCTGATCTAACCCGCCGCTTTCATCAGACCTATCCCGCCAAGCCGCGACCTCGCGCCTCGGGGAGAGGGCCCCAGTTTGGGAGGGGCCTTGAGGAGGGGGATAGTGTGATGACCCATGGGCCTTGTAGTCCTGCTCAGGACATTGTAATCCCTGATGAAGATGAGAACTTGGGTTTTTTACCTTCCCAGTCTGAACTGGATTCCTCTCAGCCAGATCTTTCCCAGGCAGATCTGGGAACCTTGCACCTGCAAGAAAGTTGTCTCCCAGAAGTATGTCAAACAACCCCAGAACCTACTTCTCCCGTGTTCTTGCGCCGGGAGTTTTGTAAACAACAGAGAAGTTTGGAATCAGCTTCGCGCAGGAGTGCGAGGATAGCAGCTAAGAATGTAGCCAATTAAGACTGTTTCTCGTGAGAATCTTTAAGGAGTTTAACATCTGGTCTCAGAGTTTAGCTTTCGTTTCTGATTCCCAGAGAACTGCTTCGGTGAGAAAGTTAGACTCTATATAGGTGTTTTGCCCGCGTAGTAACTTCGCGGAGTCAATTCGTCAGCCTACGGAGCGAGTTGTGTCTGGACAGCGCGCTCCGATTCAAGCCTCGCTCCTGCCCAAGCCTTGCCTTGCTATCCAGCCTTCGCCTTGCTTCCCAGCCTTTGTTTATCTGCGGACCTTGCCTTGTTTCCCAGGATCAATCCTTGCCTTGTTTCACGGATTTTACCAAGTTATTCCACGGACCTTGTTCTTGTTCCTAGTTACCTTGTTCCACGTTCAAGCCTTGTTTCAAGTATCAAGTTATTTCCTAGCCACGCTCAAGTTTTATGGACTAAAGGACCTTGTCATCTCCCCTCACTTTGCTTGGCAAAGTGAGTGTTTCGGTTATTGGATTACAACTTTGGACCTTAATATTTCTTATTGGACATTGCTTTTTTGGACTAATTCTGACCTTTCCTGAAAGGTCTACTTCTGGACTATTTTCTACACTTGTTTTTATTAACTTTATATATTCCTTCAATAAAGATATTAGATAGATTCTGGCCTCGGTGTATGGTTATTGGTGCTCTGCAGCCTGGGTCGTGACACTTGCCCAAGGCCACCCAATGGGTTTCTATAGTTGAGCAGGGCTTTAGCCCAGGTCCCCAGTGTCATGGTCCAATGATCAAACCACTACACCACATGGGATGTGAAAATATAAATCGTTGCTTTTGAAATTCATGCCCTAGATAAGTATATGTTTTGGAGCTAGTTTCTTTTCTGGTATAGGGTTCCTAAGTGAAATTTTCCAGATAAAATAAGAAGAGAAGGAGAAAGAAGATGAAGTAATAAGAACAAAATGGTAAAGTAAAAGATAAGACTATAAGAATAAAAAAAAATAACAATTGCCATTTTGGTTTACACCAGGGCAGCATATATATAGTACCAGCCTGCTTTCTTTTCCTTTAAGAAGCTGAAAAGCAGAAAATGTGAAAAACATTATATAAATATAGGTCTCTGTTTTATACTTTTTGCATTTGTTGTTGTCTAACTCCATCATATTTTCTTTTAACGATGGATGAATTTTGATCATTTCAGAACATATGTCTAGTAAGTTAAGAATAAATACAAGATAGAAAGTGCTGCATCATAAGGTTCTCCTCATGCCTCTCAGTCTAAAGCTTACATTCTGGACTTCACAAATTTTGTATTCCAACTTTTTGGATAATATGTCCAGTCAAAGATGTATAGGAGTTAAACATATGCAGCTCTTCAGGGGTTTTTTTCTTCTTATTTTTTTATAATAGCACTCAAACTGAATATGGAGGGCTTCAGCTAAAGTGCTACTGGTCAGAAGTTTGCAATGAACATGAGAGTTGTGTATGCATGAATGTAATTTAAATACCTTTTTCTAATTAAAATCCAAGATTGAACAGGAATTGCCAGCTGTATATCATGCTAATTGACTGGCAGATGTGACATCAAATACTCACCTCTGTTCTCTTTTGTTGAAAAGATTTTCCATGAAAAGAAAAGAAGGAAGAACATTGCACTATTAAAAAATTGCATAGTTTTTTTATCGTGTTAGAGGCGACTTGAGAACATGCTGCAAGTCGCTTCTGTTGTGAGATAATTGGCTGTCTACAGAGACGTTGCACAGAGGATGTCTAGATGTGTTACTGGGAGGCTTGTCTCATGTCCCCACAAGCTAGAGCTGACAGATGGAAGCTCACCCCATCTTGCGGATTCAAACTGGCAAATTTCAGGTCAGCAGTTCACAGGGGTTTAACCCATTGTGCCACTGTGGCTCCATAAAGTTTTGTTGAAAATAAAGAATAACCAACCTAAAGATGATTGAAAATAATTGTTGCCCCCTCAATTTCTGTCAGAGTTTGATGTATTCTACTAATAGATTTTATGTTCCTCTGGAAATTTCCATACACACTGATTTACCTTGGCTGTTGTATGTCTTCATGATAGCTAAACTGGTTAATTGAAATAATGAATTAGATATATAAAATTTAAATTAAATTTAACCAAATAGTAGAAGATAACAGTACATTATGCGGTAGTTCTTAGGGTTCTTGCAAATCACATATCTTTCTGGGAAAAATATATTTTTACATTTTAAAAATCCCTCTGCCCTATGGTGTGAAAAGAGATATTTATGCATTTTCAGAGACTAGGATTTAATTTTAGGGAAAGTGCTGGGACTCAAAAGGTTACAGGTACCTAAAGATAACACAGGAATGCAGATTGTTGTAATCTTTGTTCTGAAAGGCTGAATAATTTTGCAATTTTTCTTCTTGCTGTGAGCTGAATAGTTTTCAATCACTATTGACTATTTGGGATTTATTCATAGATTTGGGATTTATTCTGCACAAAAATGTCCCTATATTTGTTGTTTTTGTTGAACAGAAATAATGTTCTGCTTGTGTGTATAAAGCATGTCATACGTAAACATATAAAGAAACATGTTGTTGCCGGTGTAACATAGTTGCCCTTCTCTTTAATTTGTTCTAATGATACCTTACTCTGTATTGGGAACTTCCTTGTTCTCTAAATTTGTATGCTAGACAAGCATGCTCCAAGGGTCTAGGGGAGAAAATTGGAGGTGGTCAGAAGTTCAGAACACCATTTAGTTTTTTGGCTAAATGGGGGTGAGGAGGATAGCTCATTGGATTAAAGGATAACCACAGCTCCTGGAAATTTTCAGAGGAGAAATATTCCCGTATTGTCTGGAACATACTTTTGGACAGAGGATTTGGGAACAGCTGTGGCCCTGACAAAACCGGACAATATAACCTGGCTTATCTACTATATCTTATAAATCAGGAGTAAACTATTAGAATACTCTTGTGGTTCCCAAGAGTATTCTAATAGTCATTGACACCTCTGAAATTTCCAGGTCAATCTTTTTTTGGGTCAAAGGAGGGAGCACTGAATCACTGTTCCTCAGATGTTACAATGTACCTTTTAAATAGGATACAAGTCACTACTGAACTTTTCAACACACAAGAATATTATTTTGCGAAAGAGAAGTGCACTTACATTTACATCATTATTTTGTGGTCATCCACATGACCCCTGGAGGGACACGTCTGCTGTAGTTGGCTATCCTTGTGCAGAGGGCATTTATTACCGGATAGTCAGTTTGGAATTGGATAGCTTTGATAGATACTTTACTGTTTGGATTAAAGTCTGGAGGGGATGCTTATATCTATTGACTAGGTTTGTGTGATCAATAAAAACATGTTTCAATACTCATTAAATTAGGGGCAGCGGCAAATTGTTTACTCCTCATGGTGTCTGTGGAATGCACACATATTGGTAATTCCCTGCACCTGTGCAGCTTGTCCGGAACTTAAAACAGCTGTATGTAGTTTGGCTACAGCCCCACCCACCTTCCCCTGAAGGTATATAGCCTCAGGTGGGGATGTAGCCCACGTTCCTTTTTTTGCCGCTGTAGCAGCGTTGAGGAACTTGCTCTTAGTTTGGCTTTTTTGTTTTTGCATTGTGGCTCAGGCCCAGTTAGCCAGCATGGCCCTTAGATTTAAGAAATGCTCGGGCTGTGGGGGAAACCTCCCAGACTCGGATGGCCATGAGAGATGCCTCCTTTGCCTGGGTGAGACGCACTCCGTGAAGACCTGCGGGGTTTGCAAGGCATTCACATCCCAGGCCAGGAAGAATAGGGAGGCGCGGCTGAAGGCGCTCCTGTATGAGCGCGCGCTCTTCCCTATTGAGCTGGAGAAGCGGCAGCTCCCTCCACCTTCTCCGGCCGTTACCCGGCCGAGTCAGCCACCACCTACCTCTCCGCGGGCCTCGGCTTCCAGGCGGCCACGCTCCCCGTCTCCGGAGCGAACCCGGTCTCCCCAGACCCCGGGAGAAGAGCGAGGCCGCAAAAAGAAAAAGAGGCGCAGGGATGCGGATTCAGCAGCGTCCCCAGCCATGCGGCCAGCGGCGCAGACGGGTGCATCCGGGTCCTCTCAGGCCCCGCCCACCGCAGCGCAGAGGCCGGGCGAGCCACGCCGAGGACGCCAGGCCAGCAAGCGGGTGCGGAGCTCCTCCCCGAAGCGGAGGCAGTCCCCCGCTCAGGGACCCAGACCGCTGTGCTGCACACAGCTGAGGGGTCGGACCATTGGGACCAGTGGCAGACAGCCGCCTCCGCGGGATTCGGGGGCTTGGGTGAGCAGAAGCTATCCCCTTTACGGCATGGGCCTGCCTCGACCTCCTTGCTGCGTATACCATCACCTCTGCCCTCCTTCTATGCCTCCAGGAGCCCCTCCCAGGCCGGCCTCTCACAGTTTGCCTCCCCCAGGAGGGAGGGGGCTGAATCGGGCAGCCTAGTCACTTGGTATGGTGACTCGATGGGCCGGGATAGGCCATACCGTAATGACTTCATACATCGGTCCCCAGGGGGCCGGGCCTATGTGTTTGGACCCGTCCTGGTTCCAGAGGACCAGAGAGCCCAGCCTCCACTCTCATCCTTGCGAAATCGCCCGCAGCCCTTACAAGCCTCCCATACCGAGGCCGCCATGAGTGCTCCAGGAGTGGATCCTATCTCACTTTCTGGTTCCCATACTTCTTGTTCCGTGGTGGAACAGTACCAGGAGGGGCAGGACGAGACGTCTGTGGCTGCAGACACTGCTTCCCTTCCGGCCTTGTTGTCACGTCTTACTAAGGCCCTCAAGGTCCCAGTGGCAGCCCCTCAGAAGCCCGTAGAGGACTTCTTGTTTCCTTCTGACCAGCAGCAGCAGGCTCCGCTCCCTGCCACGGTGTTGCCAGCCATACCCTACATACTACAACTCACCAAGACTCCTGATGTTCCACCTCCCGCTGTAGCTCCAGTCGCTAGGAGGAATGAGCTGCTCTATAAAATTGATCTCGCAACGGCTCCCTGGGTTGCCAAACCTCCGCAGCCTAACACCATTGTGGCGGATATGACTCGAGGTAGGGGATCTAGATCTCAGACTTCACCTGCAGATAAAGAGGGCAAAAAACTTGAAAGCCTGGGCAGGAAGGTGCACACTGGCGCAGCCTTCGTCACGCGTCTGGCGCACTATGGCGCATACATGGCTGCATATCAAGAATACCTTTGGAAACGTATGGGCGCATACGTAGCCTCCCTCCTCCCCGAGCATCAAGCCTATGCTTCGGCAGTGCACCAGGAAGCCCTTTTGCTGTCTAGAGCACAGAAAGATATGGCTAAACATACGGCGGACACTGCAGGTCGCATGTTTGCCACCTCTACTGCGATACGCCGTCATGCTTGGCTGCGCGCATCAACCTTGTCGGAGGAGGGGAAAGCTCTCGCCGAAAATCTACCCTCGCATGACACCGGCCTTTTCAATCCAGAGACAGATGAGAAGCTGAAACATAAGCAAGAGGTCAGACAGGCGGCCAACAAATATGGGTATACCACTCAGAGATACCAGGGCCGCAGCAGGTGGACACCATCCAGCACCTACAGTCGCAGGCCCTACAATGCGGGCACTAGAACTTTCCCGCAGCCGCCAGCATCGCAGACAACTCGTCAGCCTCCGTCGTCCCGCTCTCAGCAGCAGGGTAGGGGCCGCTTCCAGTCCCAGTCCAGACGGCGCGTTTAGCGCCACCCATTCGCCCCTTGGGGCACCCACTACACATTTGGTGACGGGTTTATCCCCACACGATGGTGATTTTTCTTTTTCCCTTGCTGACCTTTCGGCGCTAGAGGAGCGTCAAGCCCTACCAGGGGTACATTTTACGTTTGGGTCACGCCTGCAGCAGTTTTCGGCGGTGTGGACCACCATTACCACGGATAGGTGGGTTTTGGATGTAGTCCAGAATGGCTACTCAATTGATTTCCATACGCGGCCAGCTACAGGCCACGTTAAGGCCACCCAGCCATCAGAAGTTTTGTGGCAAGAGGTGTGCACTTTGTTAGATAAAGGGGCAGTGATCCCCTTGCCCCCCAGTTCTTTTTCTAGGGCATTTTTTTCTAAGTACTTTTTAGTTTCAAAGAAGGGCGGAGGTCAGCGCTCTATTTTGGATTTGAGAGCCCTCAACACTTATATCTGGGCACCCACCTTTCGGATGGTAACTCTTGCGACCATTCTCCCTCTCCTTCCGGAGGGGGCGTGGTTCGCGACAATTGACCTCCGAGACGCTTATTTCCACATCGCGATAGCTTCGCGACATCATCGTTTTTTATCTTTTATGATTGGCAATAAAGCCTTTTCTTTCCGCGTCCTCCCCTTCGGGATCTCCACAGCTCCCCGGGTATTTACAAAAGTGATGGCGGCGGTGGCGGCCCACCTGAGGACCCAGGCGGTCACGGTGTTCCCGTACATCGATGACTGGCTGCTGGTCGCAGGTTCCCGCCACCGCCTCCTCCGCGATATTAGCTTCACTCTTTCGCTTCTCCAGAGCCTGGGGCTGGTTGTGAATCACACAAAATACAACCTCCAGCCGTCGCAGAGAACCAAGTTCATCGGGGCTCTTCTCGACTCGACCTCCCGGAGAGCATACTTACCAGAGGAGCGCTTTCTCGCACTTCGCTCATCACTGTTGCAGATAAGACACCAGCCCTTGGTGCGGGCAGACCACATCCAGTCCGCGCTGGGCTATATGGCATCAACAACGGCAGTCACCCCATTGGCCCGCCTTCGGATGCGGCCCCTTCAGTCTTGGTTTCTTCGAAGCTTCAGGCCGCTGCGAGACGAACCCTCCACTCTGCTCGCTCCGCCTCCGCACGTCCGCCACTCCCTGCTCTGGTGGCTGGCCAGGGCAAACGCTTGCAAGGGCATGCCCTTCCGTGTTCGGGACCCATCCCGTACCATCACGACAGACGCCTCTTCCCTCGGGTGGGGCGCCCTTATCGGACGCCTCGCTGTGCGCGGCCAGTGGACACCAGCCAAGCGCAGGCGACATATCAACCTACTGGAGCTCCTCGCCCTGTACAAGGCCCTGCAGACCTTTCAAGACATCCTGAGGGGGCATGCAGTACAAGTTTGTACGGACAATACCACGGTGGTCTGGTATGTGAACAAGCAAGGGGGCACGAGGTCCTGCGCCCTACTGGCTCTCACCGTGACGATCTGGAATTGGTGCGTGGAGAACGCCATCCTGCTGTCTGCAGTACATCTGCCAGGACACTCCAACATCTGGGCCGACCACCTCAGCAAGGACTCCAAGCACCGGCCACGAGTGGTCCCTTCACGACGACGAGGTGGCAGCAATGTTTCGTCGCTGGGGCCGTCCAGCCATAGACTTGTTCGCATCCCAGGACAATGCCAAGTGCGATCTCTTCTGCGCCTGGGGGACGAAGCCGACCGGGACGCGTTGCCTCGGGGACGCGTTCCTCTTTCGCTGGACAGGCCCTCTTCTGTACGCGTTTCCGCCCACTCCACTCCTGTCGAGGGTAGTATCCAAGCTGTATCACGACAAGGCGGACGCCATTGTGATAGCACCCTGGTGGCCTTGTCAGCCCTGGTTTCCCCTCCTGGCAGCCATGGCAGACGGACGTCATTACGACCTTCCCCGCCGACCAGATCTTCTGACGTGCGAGAGGGGCACAGTCCGCCACGCGGACGTCCGCTGGCTTCACCTCGTGGCGTGGAGAGTGCGCCCCAACCATTCTCCAAGGCCGTGCTGGACATACTGGCAGCAGCGCACAGACCGTCCACCCAGCGGTCATACGCCTACAAGTGGGGAAAGTTCACAGAATTCGCGGAGCAGCGGGGGGCTGACCCGCTAGCTGCGCCAACACCCCTCTTGTTGGACTTCCTCGCCTCCCTGGCGCACAGAGGCATGGCACTCTCCTCTGTCAAATGTTACCTAGCGGCGATCTCTGCCTATCAGAAGCGATGTGGCCTTATGTCTTGCTTCCAGGACCCCATGGTCCAGGTTTTCCTGCAGGGCTATAAAAACACCTATCCACCTCACGCCCTCCCGCCGCCCGCTTGGCAACTCCGTCTTGTTCTCTCGGCGCTCACAAAGGCCCCGTTTGAGCCTCTCGCCACAATCGATCTTGCCCACCTGTCGTGGAAGACAGCCTTCTTAGTGGCTATTACGATGGCGCGACGCGCCAGTGAACTCTGCGCCCTGCGCGTCGACGATCCTTACATGAGGTTCCATAAGGACAAAGTGGTGATGAGGACTGACATTGCCTTCCTTCCCAAGGTCGTTACCTTATTCCATTCGGCACAGGACATCGTGCTCCCGGCCTTTTTCCAAGAGCCTGCTACTCCATTAGAACAGGCCCTCCACCTATTAGATGTCCGCAGGGCATTAGCGTTCTACGTTGAGCGAACAAAGGAGTTCAGGAAGTCTCCTCACCTCTTCTTGAAATATAGGGCTGACGTGAAGGGGAACCCCGTGTCTCCTCAGCGACTATCGGCGTGGGTGGTCGCCATAATTAAACTCGCATATCAGATGGCAGGACGAGAGCCGCCTTCGGGGCTCAGGGGCCACTCCATGCGGGCCGTGGCGGCCTCCACAGCCTTTGGCCGTGGTGTACCCTTGGAGGAAGTCTGCAAGACAGCAACCTGGTCTACACCACTTACCTTCGTGTCACACTACAAGGTGGATCTGCTGTCCAAGCGCCAGGCGTCCTTCGGGAGAGCGGTGCTGTTCTCAGCAGTGGCATGATGCCCTCTGTCCTCAGTAAGTGGCTTGCTAATCTACCAATATGTGTGCATTCCACAGACACCATGAGGAGTAAAGTATGGTTGCTTACCTGTAACCGTGTTTCTCCGAATGGTGATCTGTGGAATCCACACATCCCCACCCATCCTCCCCGCTAACATCATGCCTCTCTCAACGGCCGCTACGGCGGTAGGGAACGTGGGCTACATCCCCACCTGAGGCTATATACCTTCAGGGGAAGGTGGGTGGGGCTGTAGCCAAACTACATACAGCTGTTTTAAGTTCCGGACAAGCTGCACAGGTGCAGGGAATTACCAATATGTGTGGATTCCACAGATCACCATTCGGAGAAACACGGTTACAGGTAAGCAACCATACTTTCTAAAGTGTTTCTAAAATATCATAAGGAGTCTATCTTGTAACTACAATTATATAACTAAATTTTTGTTACTTTTTCATTAAGTGGGGAAGCTTCCAGGGCTCCTTTCTCCCTCATACTTAGAGCTATTGGGATGAAACTTGCTACAATTGTAGAACATATTTACCACTGTTACTCTCCCCACCCCAAGTTTCAGAAGTTTCAGAACATTTCACAGTTTAGGGAATTTAATAAAGTTGTTATGAAAAACATTTTAAAAAACCCAACAAGACTTATATGCTTGAATTTCAATGATACAACATAACCAGGGCATCATCCCCCCCCCCACAGGTTTCTGAAAGATTTTCACATCCACTGATTTTAAGGGAATTTTATCTAACATAAAATTAACAGTACTATTTCACTGGAAGGCCCCAGCGGCCATCTAGTCCAACCCCCTTCTGCCAGGAAGAAAAAGCACAGTCAAAGCAACCCCAATGGATGCCCATCCAGTCTTTGAAATGATGATGATGATGATGATGATGATGATGATGATGATGATGATAGGAAACCTTCTAGGTAAACTCTGGAGTTATTGCCTTTCAACTTTGCCTACCTCACAGGATTGGTTTAACTCCCAAGAATCCCCTTTTATCTCAAAAGCCCTTTAGAGAATGAACACCAAAACTTTCTGGTAAATGTAGTTTGGGAAGGCTAGGACCCCTGTGCCAGAGAATTCAAAAGGCCCCACCCTAAACTACGTTTCACTGCCCGTGTTAAAGTCTCAATGTGAGTGTGGTCTCTGCCTGTCCCTCTCTGGTTCGGCCATGTGATAGAGGGGCTTCTTTCTCGCTGGCCATCCAGCCAGGAATCCCTGCCATTCAACCGCCTGCCCCAGGGCCCCCTCACCGCCCCCTTTGGGGAAAGAGCAGTGCTTCTCCTTCAACTACGGGCCTCGCCATCCTCTTCGAGGCTCTTTGGGGGAATCAAACCCAGCCCTTTTATGGAAGAGGCAGCACCCATGTCAGAGACATGGAGCAACTTATGAGACTTACATAACTCTTCCAAAAAGTTATAGGTCAGTGTTTAGAATCTTAGGTTTTTTGCATGGGTGCCCTTCCCATTTCTTAATATTGTATTGTATATATGAATCTTATGAAACAGATACAACAAACAAGGCACAAACAAAGTTTTGCACAGCCCTACTATTGATACACAAATCAACAGCCACCACTACAATAACTGCAGGTACGCTTGCCACTACCAGCTAACAGAGATGTAGAAGGGGTGCAAAAAGGGCATTTATCCCTCTTAGCAATTATGCTTTTTAAAATGAGTTTCAATCACTAAATGTCTGAAATTACAAAGTGTGATATTCATATTGCTAAATATCTTACATTTGATTTGCTTGGAAACTACCCTCTTTGAAGACTTGAACTGTCATTCTAAATGACTTTTTAAATAATTAAAATGCTAGAAATTTGAGAAGTAAGGGAAAATTTTCATGAGGGTAAATGCCCATAGCTATCTCATGATTCTTATTTTGGGTATACTGTCTTGATTTTAGAGGTAATATAAGGCCACAACAATATATAATTATTTATATAAATGATGTATTCAATGAGATCGTTGATAGTATTAATGTTCCCTATTCAAGTAGTGCTGTGTAAATACTTTTTAAGTGCCTTTATCTGTTTTATTATTATTATTATCGTCCTCGAACGATGAGGGATCGCCTAAGTGAGTTATTATTATTATTATTATTATTATTATTATTATTATTATTATTATTATTAAGTGTTCGACTTGTGATTTTGTGAAACGAAATCCAGCATATCTATCTTGTTTGCTGTGTCATACAATAAAATAATAATAATAATAATAATAATAATAATAATAATAATAATAATAATAATACATTTTACTGATTAGCCCTTAGGTCATTTCACAATACCAAACCAGATTTTCCACCTTTTTTTTTGGTAATTGTATACATACAATTATTTTTACAGGCAAAAAAATGTCTGCTTATCTACACTATGGATACATTTATATTTATTTATATTTATATTATTTATACCCTCAATGGATTGTCACCTTGTTATGGTGAGGGGGCTTGTGTGTTCCGATGAACCTGTGGGCACAACCACTGGAGTCATGCACTCCCAGAAGTGGCCGCAGGGGTGGTTCCAGACCAAGCACAATCCGAAGACCCAAAGACCTCAACGGGGGAGCAGGTGGAGTATAACATGGTACATGTTACAATGGCTGTGAAGGCGGAAGAAGGCTGCAACAGACTGAGATTGTGTTAACCACACCACTGCTGGAACCTCACTCTGTGAAGACTGTGTGTTGACTGGCCATGCACCGACCTCCACACATTAAAAAAAATCATGCACAAGCGTCTTCCAAGTAAGTAAGTACATTTATATACTTCATCAAGACCATTGTCCTTTTACTAAGTTAAGAAGTCATTACTGATATAAAGTTGCTTGATAATTTGCCTTTTTCTATACTGTGTTCAGTTGCACCATAGAGTTACATGATACTGTACTTGCATTTTGAGTCCCATATCCAATGGCCTCAACATATAATCTGTCTTTTTCTTCAGTGCAGTCATACCATATTTCAGTGAATGAATGTTTTTTTAAGAAAAGTGTCAAGTTGTTATTTTCTTTTAAATGCTAAGTGAAACCTTGTTGTTATTATGTGGCTTCGAGTGATTCCTGCCTTTTGACAACCTTCAGGTAAACCTATCACAAGAATTTCTCAGCAAGATTTATTCAGAAGCAGTTGGCAATTGCCGTCTTCTTCAACTGACAGAGTGTAACCTGCCAATGTCATCCAGTGAGTTTTCATCATGGAGCATGGCTATGAACACTCATATCCTGGAGGCTTAGTCTGACACTCAAAACAATATACCACAGTGGTTCTTATGTGAAGCCTATCAGACCAGCAGTGAGATCTATCAAATCAAAACTCATGCATCTTATCCTAACCCCCCCCCCCCCCATATATTTGGCTTTACTTAGAATTGTTAAACTAGTTAGATTCAATGGTGATTATAAGGGCAAGAGAAGGAAAAGTAAAGTGACTGGGGCATTTAAACCCTGCAATGCCTACCCTTATGGCCACCAAAGTCTCCTGGAGAGCTACCCAAAGCTATCTAATGTCTTAAAAATATTTCTTTTCCAGATGGAATTTTGAGGGATTTTTTTTCACCTTGGAATGGTTCAAAATGCACCCAGGTTTGCAAATGCTGAAAACAACTATACTGGGCCAAAATAGAAATTGGAAATGATACAATATTACCTCTGATGTCCCATCATATTCTGTATCTCTCACACATGTAGGTGCATTCCACAAAGATATAGAACTGGGTTTAGGATTTCTACACTATATACCGTGTTTCCCCGAAAATAATACAGTGTCTTATATTAATTTTTGCTCCCAAAGATGCTCTAGGTCTTATTTTCAGGGGATGTCTTATTTTTCCATGAAGAAGAATTCACATTTACTGTTGAACAAAAAAAAGAACATTTATTATATACTGTACAGTAGTTGTCATCATAAACCAGCATAACCAGACAAACTGTGAATCTTTTCAAGAATTTCTTGTTACTACCATTATTTCTATGTACAACTATCTATGGTACGTACATTTACCCATCCTGCATGCTCTGGTGTTCTGTTTGGCGGGCATGCTTCCAAACAAAAACTTTGCTAGGTCTTACTTTCAGAGGAGGCCTTATATTTAGCAATTCAGTAAAACCTCTACTAGGTCTAATTTTCTGGGGATGTCTTATTTTCGGGGAAACAGGGTAACAACCCAAAAGGGTACCATAAGCACAAAAACGAATACGATGTTTTTAAGGAAAGAATTAAATCTTACTTCCAAGTAAATATGATTGAGATTTGAGATAAATGCTACATATAAAACTAATCTGCAGTACTCTTTAATGGTCCATTGATATTTCATATGTAGAAGGGCTATAAGACAGTAATTAAGTAGTATGGATTTGAAATTTAGTGTCTTTCATTTCTGGACACAGTTTTCAAATATCACTGCATGCAGATATATGCAAACATAGCTGTAATGAAAAAGTTCTGATGTGCATGCAAAATTGTTCATCTTAGAAACAGCTGTGTCTTCTTCCTGTGGAATATTTGGCCTGTATTATATAGATCCCCTTGTGTAATATGAATCTTTCATTAGAAAAGAATGGGAAATCTTGCCAATAACATACATGAAATGTTGGCTTATACTCAACAAACTGAATCTGTCTCTTATATACAATTTGCTTCTTAAATCTTTAGACTTTGTTCACATTCTACAGGGACAGATACCTCTGTGCTTTAAGGATGGATAATTGGATGTGGTATTTTAAGATAAAATCAACTGGTATTTATACTTTCTGAATAAATAGAGAAACTTAAAATGATTCTTTAACTCTTCTCACGTTTTATGATACACTCTTTAATCAAGGAATATTTACCTCAAAATTTATTCTGGGGAACATAATATATAAAAATACATTAAGTAGGAAAATCTCTTCCCCAAAATGCATACATTTTGAAAAATGCATTTTCATATCCATACAAAATGTCTTCCAAATCATACATAAACTGCTATAGAAATGAAATGGAATAAAGTTATGATTTCTTCTTTTTTTCCTAATCAATAAATCAATTTTATCCCACCAGTCTCATAATGCATGACCAAAGGTGGCTTTAAACAAATTAAAATGAAGCATATCTTTAAAAGAACCGTATTCATACAAAAGTTTAAAAGAGCAATTAGACAATTTTATTAACACAAAGTTAAAACCGTTTAGAACACATTTAAAACGTGATTGAAAAAATAAAAGCACAGTGCATTCTATTAAAAACTGCTTCTACCAAAGACTTGTCTAAATAAAAGGTCTTTGCTTTCTGGTAAAAAGAGAGCACAAAGAAGGCCAACTGAATCTCCCATAAAGTTTTAGGCAATGAAACAGGCATGCTTGTTCATCTAAAAAGCTTAAGCAGATACTTTGGAAATTTTCACTTGAAGGCTTCATTAGTAGGGCACTTTTTAGATCAGGCATGAATCCTGAGACAGTCATTTGTTTTAAGATCTTTTCCATAAACAAGTAAAATATAAATTGCTTAAACTGACCACTCCAATACATGGTGCCTTTTTAGCATCCCAGGGCACTTCCCTGCCAAAACAATGACATACACGACGTTGCAAGACTTCCTGTGGAGGCCCAACCCCCAACTGAAGTGGAATCATCCTAGAAAGCCTTCCTCCAAACATGGGAGCCTCCCCATGTTGTGCTGACTCCAATGGCGCCAGCACGGATCCACCCCATGTGATGGGGGAAGCATCACCACAACAAAACAGCTTGCGGGGTGGAGGCTGGTGAAATGACACTGGGGAGGGAGTCCCCCATGTGATGAAGTCCTGAGTCTTCCAATACTCTGTTGTACCCACTAGCAAGATAGACAACAAATTCTTAAAAAATAATTCCTAAAGCAGCAATCAGGCTGCCTCAATTCCTATTGTGTTTCTGTCCATATTGTTTCACAAAACATTTGGTCCTTGAAAATTATCCTTGTTGTTTTAACTGTTTGATTTAAAATTATTTTTAAAGAGGACTTGTAGTCTATCATTAAGTCTGTTTTTAAACATGTTTTATTTCTCTATTTTTAAATGGTTTTGATTAATTATACATCACCTTAGGAGTCCCAGTGGGTTGAGAGGTGATAAATAGATGCTTTTAAAACAATTACAAAGCAAATAAACCCCAAAAATGCATGATAATTTTACAGCTTGGATTAGGTAGAAGACAAGCGCAACAAAACTGAAGAGTTTTTATAAAGCAAAGGGGGGGAGAGGTGAGAATAATTTACTGAAATAGCAAGTTTATGAAAAGATCAACCTGTTAAAACAAAATCATATATACCCATGAGTTTTATTATATGAAATCTATAAGTTTTACAACAAATATCTGGGCTTTTCAGAAAAAAATCTATTCTTATTGGGTAGCTTTCCTTCAAGATAATATTAAGAACAGGATGAAGAATAATATGTAATGGCATTACA